>NC_056749.1:463250501-463338001 GCF_019279795.1 Protopterus annectens
GGGTGTATTTCTCCCAGACTGTACAGTAGTTCTACTGGCCACCACCTACTAATGCTTATCAGCTACTCAGAGGCCCTTGAAAGGGTGTCCAATTGTTACTGTGTAATATAATTCTCCAATTTGTGTGACTTATCAGTCAAGGCTTATTACAGTGGCTTTGTACAGTAATCATTATAAATATGCAATGTACTCTAGAGCTTAAATTTTCTCTATACAAACCAGCCACACAGTTAAAAGGTTTTAAAATATTTAATAATAATTAAAATCACAGGACAATACTTTCTAATACACAGTCAGTACTAGTCAAGAGTTCAGAGATCACACAGAAATACTTAAAATAAATCAGTTATTCAGTTCTGACATCACAGAAGAACACAGTCTAATCTTTCTAATCTTTATAACTTCTAGCTATCTATAAGAAAACACACTTCTAAACTAACTTACATAAGACAGCAGGCAGAGTGCTCAGTTGGATGTTCAGACAAATGTGCTTAATTGCTGGTTCTCACTGTTTAGATTGAAACTGCAGTTCTGATAAAACATTACATCACTTCATACTTTCCTGTTGTTACCAGGGTGGCAGAAACTGCATTTACAGTCTTTTATACTTAGAGCAAGAAAGTACATTCCACGTGTAAATTCTGGTCATTAACTTTGGCCTTAAATTAATAGGCAGGAAGCCTTCATCCAGTCCAGACGGAGTCGAATTGTAAAACATCAAAGGCAGTGATGAAATAATTTTAATTTCAAAGGACCAACAAGAAATACTTGACTTTGCCATCTGCTGTAAAGAAAGCTATGTTGCCACATTGTTAAACTCAACATTCATATTTACAAATGATAGAATTGTGCTTTCTGGCTAGGCTGGCAGCCCTCAACCATCTCTACCAGTCTTTACAGCTGGGCTGCTTAAAATATTTCCTGGCAACAGTTGTCACATAATTATCAAGAGAGAGGGAGCTATTAACTCCTGACTGCATTTTCATTTTGCAGTGGTGTGTTGGTTATACTGTAAAATGAGGGGCGGGGGTTGTCTACCAAAAGTGATGATTCTACACTTTTTAGTACTAATAACAGCTCACTGTTGAGGGTATGGGTAACACAGGGTGACTAAACAACAACCCCCCACTTTGCAGTCATTTACAAACTCAAAACTGTGCGAGTTCTTTCAGCCAGGTCAATAGATACCTTACCATATATGGGTTGATTTTTAAAGGCATTTAGCTTTTGTGTGATGTTATAGGGAAGGGTTTCAAACGCCTTAGCCAAGTTAAACTACACTGCATGACCACCATCTAAAGCCTCTGTAACTCTTTTGAAGAAGTTTACCAGATTAAAAATGTTCAGGATCGCCTCTTTACAAAGCCAAGCTGCTACATGTCAAGTCTAACAAGATTCTTTATAGGACAGTTTATGAGGTCAGTTGTAACACATTTCATGGTTTTGCATATGAAGCTTCTACAGGACTTCCAAGGTCAGCTAGGAGGTCATTTGTATGGAGGGGCAGCTCCACTGCAGTGCAGCACTTGTCAGGGGTAAAGTCTGCAACTAAACTTAAAAAGTTTAAGGACTGCGTTTGCAAAGGCATGTTAAACACGTTTAACACTACCAATTAAGTAACTGGGTATGTTGTCAAGTCCCACATAAGTATTTTGGTTTTGTTTAGCTGTTTCAGTAAATGATATTTAAGAAGTAAAGGGAAAGTAAGACAGTCAGATATTTCAGGGATACGAATAGAAATCTCAAGGGTGAAGGTGGCACTAAATTTATTTGCAAAGATATTGGTAAACTCTATTGGGTCAAAACATGAGGTGCCACTGAATAAATTCAAAACAAAACAGGCTATTGTTTTAATTTATAAATGTATAATTATCTTTGGCTTCAGAGGCCAGCCTAAGATCATGGGCTTCTTTAGTGGACCCAATAGTGTTAATTAGTTTGATTTTTTTTAGGCTTTTCATACTATGACTGAATAGTTCAGTTTAAGTTCTACTAATTTTTTTAAGCATCTTTGCTAAATTATCAATTATGACACAGGCAATCAGGCAACCATACATTTACATAAATAAAAACAAACCATTTTGACATTTTTAGTTGCAAACATTATGCATCACCTATAATCGTCTATACAGCATTGTTAAATATTATATAGTTCATTCAATTCCTGCCTTGCCTTAAACCTCATTCCTCCTCCAAAACATTATTCTGCATTTATCGTTCCCACATTTCCCATTCTGTCTACGTAATTTAATACTATCCTTTACTAAAGATCCCACTTCCAGTTCTTCTGTTACTATACTCACCACTTCTAGTACTTTCGGTTTAGACTTTGATTTCCATTTTCTAGTAATTTTTTTTTTGGGCAGCCACCAGAATTAAACTCAGCAAGGCAGTTGACTGTTTACACTTCTGTCATCAAGAAGCTACCTTAATGTGCTCAGGGGCGATATGTTAATTACGCTGGAATACCTGTAACAGAACTCGGTCTAAAAACGCACCAGGAGGCAGTGAAGGCTTTAGCTAGTATATGGAAACCTTGAGATGCAGGTCATCTTTAGAGAAGAAAACTAGACTGCCTAACATCTTGTCCCATGCTGACACATCTGGACCCCCCCCGAGACACACCAGACATTTAACCAAGTATTGAAGCTACTTTCTTTGTATCTGGGCATCATGTGAGGAGAAGGAAGGACTCCACTCAGAATTCATATCTTACCTGCATTTGTAACATACATGGAAAGTTCTGACATGCCTCAGCGCATATCCTTCAAGGTTTTATAGATCACAAATCTTTCAATTCCACATAAGTACTACTACCATATCACAGCCAAACTCCTCACAAATTAAGTTAAGTGTCCTTAGGGCTTTCCCTGTCCAGCCTTGCAAAATTAATATACACACACATACATATGTATATGTACTCACTACATATTATAAAGTATACACACACAAACGCTGTATGGTACAGAAGTGGCTTCTGACCTAGGAAAAGACTAAAGGGTCACATGACAGTTGCCTATATGGGGATCATTATAGTAACACCAGATACAGCTGAGGATTTTTAAGAACCAGCAGTTCCCCAAGATGACAGAGTCCTGTCTTCCAGAGTATAGAGTCATGGGAAGTGTATGCTTACGACGCTCCAGAAAATGAAACATGAAAGGAAAACCAGACTGGAAGATCTTCCTACAATAGAGAGCATAAAGTTAAAAGTTGACAGCTATCCTGTTTGTTTGTGGAGCCAAGAGGGAACAGATACCTCTTCGTAGCACTGCTGAACTCTGGCAGAAATATTGAAGCTGTGTAGGAAGCCAAACTTTTTATTAACTGACTTAATATACTAATTCTTTAAGTGCGCTTATAAAATTCAACATTTAGAAGTCCACATTTAAAAACACATAGAACACTGTAACAAACATATATACTCAGGCGGTAAATATCCTAAATATAATATAATCAAATTAAAATATTATGTCTTCAGTTTCCTACCCTTTAAAATGGGTCATAGGGGAATTCTGTCATTCAACCCTGGCTCACGATCGGCTCTGAGCCTGATGATTCATTTGGTTTTGTTTTGTTCAGTGCTATTCTGGATATCTCACCTCCTAATAGTAGGTTCATTAATGTAAATTACCATAAATTTAAATATATGTGCAGTAGATGTATCCAATACATGCTTGGATAAAGCATTTTTATCTGATTTTATCTATATATTATACAGGTGCTCCCTTATTCTGTCCTTAAGTCGATCTGTCTTTCCCACATAAAATGCTGGGCAAGTCCTGCAAGTAGCCAGATAGACATGTTCAGAGTCACAACTGGCTCTACGATGAAACCTAAAACACTGTAAAGTAGTAGGATGTACAAACATGGCAGAGTCGTCTATAGAGCTACAATAATTACACTTATTACATGGTCTAGTAACACCGGATAAAAACTTAGAACAAGAACTGGAATCGTATCTGTTGTAACTACATAGCATCCTGTATAAGTACTGCTCGGATGGTAGGATCAACCTTTAAAATATTCCAATATTTAAGGTAAACTTTCCTTATGGCATTAACATCTTGTGTATGGTATATAGATACTTTCAGTCCTTCATTATCTGTATTACTTGTACGGGGTAGGCTATCTGAATCTTGGTTGCTCTGATTTCTATCAGCAAAATAGGGATATGCCCTGCCTTTTCTAAGTGTATCGACGTCCAAGAAGCCCTCATTAATTTCCTTAGAATAATATGCTCTCTCAATTAACTGTTCTTTAAGGTTGGATAATTCTCTATTATATCCAGCCTCTGTGGAATTCAGTCTGGACACCCGTATGGCCTGTCCTTTAACTACATTTTTAAAAATATGATATGGGTGCATGCTAGATCTATGCAAAAGGGAATTCCTATAACATGCTTTCCTATGTACGCCAGTGTTTAAAAGGCCATTAGATAGCCTTTCCATGTAAACATCCAAATAAGAAACAAAATTCTCTGATGCTGTCATGGTGAATTTCAAATAGTGAGTCAATGAATTCACCCGTTTTAAAAATTGACATAATTCAGCTTTACCGGATTTCCATATAAGGAAAAGATCATCCACAAAACGTACATAGAATCTGACATGATCCTTAAAACGATTTAACACAAACAAACGTCTAATTTCCCAGTCAGCCATAACGAGATTGGCATAGTTATTGGCACATGAAGTGCCCATAGCTACACTATCTCTCTGTATATAAACCAAATTATTAAAAGTAAATAAATTATTAGTTAGAACTATCTCCAATAATTCACAGAGAGTCTCTATGTGAATGTCTAATGAGGCTTGGTGGGTCTCGAATATTCTGCGTATACTAGCTATACCCCCATAATTAGGTATAGTAGTAAAGAGGGACTGAACATCTAAGGTAACCAACCAGTATTTATCATTAGATGTTACTTCTTTCATCTCATCATATAGCATTATTAAAAACTGCTTAGTATCTCTCAAAATATATTTGTTTGCTACAGGTCTTAATATGGATTCCAGGTATAGGGAAATAGGTTCTGTAGCCCAACCTCGCCCTGCAACTATTGGTCTCATGGGTGGGCATTCAGGGTGTTTGTGAATTTTTGGCACACTTTGTATGCAAGGTATCATTGGTTTGCTGACAAAACAATATTCATACAATTTATCACTAATTCTTCCATTACAATAAAATTCTAGTAAGAGTAATATTGTCAATAATCTTATCTACTACTTTTAAATTTATTTGACTATAGTACTGGGTGTCACTCAACATTTCCAACATACTGGACATGTACTTATCACTGTCCATTATCACTACTGGTCCACCCTTATCTGCAGGTCTAATTATTATAGTCGAATCATTCCTAAGTGTATGTAATGCTAACCTTAATTTGGTGGGTAGATTCCCATGCCATTTTTTATGTCTATTACTATTATTAAGTTCATGAAGTTCTTCTTCCACTAATTTTGAATATGCGTCTATAAGAGGATGTAGGTTGGGTATATTATGTGCTAGGTCTTTTGAAACTTGATTCTATATTAGCAAAAATCTAGTTTTAATTGAATGTTTCTAGCAAATAGTTTGAGATCCACCACTGGATCGGTAATATCACTCCTAGTCGATGGTATGAATGTTAGCCCTTTTTCTAAAACACTTTTTTCTTCTTCAGCTAGACATCTACTGGAAATGTTCCATATCAGTGAGTGGCGGTCTTTTCCCACATTTTTTTCAATGTTGGGCCTGCATGTTAGTCTTCCATCATCCTCTTTTTCTGTCTCCCTCTGCTCATGGAGCGGTCCCACCCTCCCCTCCGAAAATCGGCTATGTGGAAAGGGGCCATTTCACTCAAACTTGTGGTATTAGTTTTATGGGTATGTAGAACTTTCTTCCTAACCACCCCATCTCCATTGCTAGGTCCCATCTGTTTGACCTCCAAGTATAATGGATCCCTCTATTGGGGTAATCTCATCTGTATGTATAATTTCAGTTATAGGTTGAGAAGATACATTTATCTCATTTTCTTGATGTACAATTGCTGAAGTAATTACTATGTTCTTAGTTTTAGGACACGCATTATTCTCAAAAGAGTGTTTTTTCATAGTGACACTATGAGCATTAACATTGTTAAAATTATTACTTTTACTGTACAGATTTTTGTCAGCATTAATATCCACATTGTTGCTCACATTTTTATGTTTATCTACCCTCCCATACCCCTGGTTTGCAGGATTAAACCTGGGCCAAGTAAAGACCTGCCCGTTGGTAAAATCTGCAGTATCTCTACGGATTTTACTTTGTTTCTGCTCCAACAGTTTCTTTTTGTATAAATATACATTATCTAACAGTTTTTCAAATGCTTTGTCCACTACTTTGATTGGATATGTCTCATAAATAAATTGCTGTTGTTCTTTTATTCGTTCTCTCAGAATAGTCTCTTCTGGTAAAAAATATTCATTCATAAGTGACATATAACGTATACTGGTTTCTATATTGATGTGTTGCCATTTATACAATAAGTCTGGGTGCATTTTTAAAATGCGTAGTCCTCTGGGGATAACTTGTGTTATGCAGACCTCGAAGTGTTGTCACTGAAGTTGCATTCGTTTTAACTTGATAAAATCCATTTCCATCTGATTGAGAAGTGTGGACAAGACGCTACAGCTCGCATCGGTCATGGAATCATCTTCAATGTCACATGTTACATCATACGCCAATAGCGGATTGTTTCCGCCAGAGATACAATTTTCAAATCTGCTGTTTTTAGTTTGTAGACTTTCCGGTTTATATGGCAACTCAACAGAAGTATTAGCCAGCTCCACCATAATTAAGAGACAGCAAATTAATATAAATGTGATAAGAAAGAACAAAATAGCTGCTCTGTAACAAGTTCACCAATAAAAAAGTCTAAATAACGAACAACAGCACTGCAGAACAGAATGGCGGAACAAGCTACTATACAAAAGTAGCATAAAACACTCTATCCTTGTTCAAGTGTTATTGATGGCTTTTAAGCAGCTGTTCAAATGTACATTGTGACCATTGAAAAAACAGCAAAATCCAAATGCTGATGATAATCTGCAGTATTCACTTCACCAAAAGATAATCCAAAAGAAAGATGTATAAATTAATGGCTTTAATAACAAGACAACGTGGCAAGCGCTTTCACCCAAAGGCTTCCTCAGGCCAATAAACAGTTATGATAAAACACAGTATATATACTTCATGTAATAGTGACATCACATCCTGCCCTTATATAAAATATAAAATCAAATAACATAACATACAATATATACATTTAAGATTCCTTTAGAGCAAATGCATTAATAAAAGACTTGATATACTGATTCTTTGAATGCATTTATGATAAAATGCAGTATATATAGTTCATATAATTATAATGTCACATCCTGCCCTTATATCTTTTCCTAAATTTATATACAAGAATAAATTAAACTTATACAGGATGCTATGTAGTTTGTTACAACAGATACGATTCCAGTTATTGTTCTAAGTTTTTATCTGGTGTTACTAGACCATGTAATAAGTGTAATTATTGTAGCTCTATAGACGACTCTGTCATGTTTGTACATCCTACTACTTTACAGTGTTTTAGGTTTCATCTTAGAGCCAGTTGTGACTCTGAACATGTCGTCTATCTGGCTACTTGCCGGTCTTGCCCAGCATTTTATGTGGGCAAGACAGATCGACGACTTAAGGACAGAATAAGGGAGCACCTGTATAATATTCAGATAAAATCAGATAAAAATGCTTTATCCAAGCATGTATTGGATACATCTACTGCACATATATTTAAATTTATGGTGATTTACATTAATGAACCTACTATTAGGAGGGGTGATATCCAGAATAGCACTGAACAAAATGAAACCAAATAGATCATCAGGCTCAGAGCCGGTCGTGAGCCAGGGTTGAATGACAGAATTCCCCTACGACCCATTTTAAAGGGTAGGAAACTGAAGACATAATATTTTAATTTGATTATATTATATTTAGGATATTTACCGCCTGAGTATATATGTTTATGTTACAGTGTTCTATGTGCTTTTATTAACTGAGCTTTATCAACCTTATCAACATTTGTTTGCCGGGAAATTCCAACTGAGCAGAAAAAAATCTTTTCAGCAGAAGCCCGAGAAGAAAAGCTCCACAGACTACACATATAAAATGAAACCACAATAAACAGCATTGAATATAAAGTTATAATGATGGTTATACATATATAGAAAACTCAACAGAAGACATTGAACATGTACAAATAAAACTAACCATATAATAATTATACTGATGGACAAAAAAAGTCAAGAATTGTTTAGGTGGGGAGGTTAAAAAAAGAAAGCTTAACAGGTTGTATTAAGCAAAGTTAGGGAAGTCAAATAATAGAATATAGTATATGACAATACAGAAGAAGTGAAGTGAAGACTTAGCATGGATTATATATATTATTTGTGTTACTTCTTGCTCTTGCAAAAGATAAACTGAGAAAAATGACTGTCAGACAGAAATAAGGGTGGAAAGAAGTGGAAGATGAGTGACAGGGTTAAGGAAAAGATTTCTAGGTTAAGCAAGAGAATCAAGAACTGTAGGGCACCAAGAAGCACCACAGTAAACAAAAATCTTGACATAAATCCAAAGGCTTCATGAGTCTAACAAAAAAACATTGTGTAGGCTTTACTGAATCTGGCCCCAAGTGTACACTAAGCTTACAGGATATGTATTCAATAAAGTTCTTATCACATTTTTTGTGCTTTCTAGCCACTCAGAAAGATTACACTAAGTGTACCTGTAGTCTACACTTTGTGGTAACCTGTATGAATCCCGTTGAATATTTAAAGCTGCAAAAATATCAGTAGGAAAACTAAAATTAGGAGGAAGAAGGTGTGCGTTACGTGTGTGTTGTCTGTTCACTTAGAACAGCATACACTTAGTATAGGCTGTATTGAATCTGGCCCATACTTTATTAATGCTCAACTATATCACCATGTTTTTCATCCTGTTAAAAAGGATGTCAGATGATGAACAATTATAGGGTTGGGGGTAAGAGACAGAAGACAGCTGTTGAAACAGTTTGAGATGAGACATCATCAAAGGCTTTTGACAAGTCAAGAAATAAGGCAGAAACTAGGCTACACTATTTCATGTTGGTTAATGGTGAGAAGGGCAGTGATAGCACTGTTTCCTGGGCAAAAGCCATGCCGAATAGTGTGAGAAGTTGATGGCCAAGGAAATGTTTGAAGTTGCCTGTGGACACATTTTTTTGGGATTTGGACAAAGAAGACAGTATTGCAATTGGGCAATAAGATTACTGAAGCAAGGCTTTTTTTAATGTTTTTATATTTATTCACCATTTTGCAGGACTGAACTATTTTCCCCCATTTGTCCTTGTAAATAAACCCTATCTTGCAAACTGGTGTCTAGTGAATGAAACTGCAAAAAGATACCAATATGCATAGATTTACATCAGCTGCCAGCTCACTAGGGGACAAGCATTACTACATTAAAAAACGTTCTGCCCTTTTCCACGTTTTATGTCAGTGATCAACTTTTATGTTAATTATCAATAACAGATCCAACTGCAACGTACAACTAGCATATGCAAAGGTGTTTGTATCTAGTGAAAAACAGAACATAATATCAAACAAGGAAGTACAAAAAAAACTACTACCTAACACACAAAGCATTTCTAACCTCTCAACTAATCAAAACAAATGCACTACCAAAAGCTACACCAGAGTTATTACAGAAAAAGAAACTTACACAAAACACGTACTGTATTGAAGTGCAAACCTTGCACAAATTTTATTCAATTTTATACTCATACTTGCAGGGTGTAGCTTATTTATAAAACTTATAAAGTCCCAAAATACAGCGATTACCTCTTAAAGTCCATTCCTGCATCTGACCTATTTATCAACATTTGTAATTGTGTGATGCGGATTAAGAAATCGGGACCGGTTTCCAAAGGCTACAGACTTTGCTGATGACTACAGAGAATTGGTTTGTGTAAGGCCTTTTGATTATAGCCTGCATACTTGAAGGCAGACAAATGTTAACACCTTACTTGTCTGGTGGGGGATAGTTGTACATGGATCTGGGCAGGAATGCCAGGACCACAGATTTGAAGGATACCATAAATTTACCAGCAAAAACTGGATGAAATATGTATATTAAAGCCATGTGCAATACAAGTCTTGTTGAAAAAACACTGCGATGAAATAAAGCTTCACATTGTTAGCCGTTAATAAACTTCAAAACTGACAAAGAAGCACAACCCAGTAATGTATAATCATAATACTTTGCACTTCTGTCATACTCTGCTCCACCTTTATACAAAAAATACTTAAGAAATAAGGCTTTTAACGGTGGTCTCAAGAAAATGTTCTGTGGTTAGAAGAATCTTCGTGTGAAAAACTGAAGCTCTATGAAAACAAGCCTACCCTCTCTGCTTAAACCATCAGTACAGACAGAAACTTTCACTTCACCTTGCTGGCAGTGAACCCTGTTTTGTGAAGAGCTCTAACAGGCAAGATTTACTGATGAAACCCCTTTCTTAAAAGGGCAGAAAATATAAAATATGTGCCACTTAACTAAACAGTGCATAACAGCAAACAGTCAAAACACTAAAAAGTCAGAGTTAAATAATACATCTCTCCCCCATTTTATGGGTTTTTTAACATAATTTTCATTGTTTGAAGATATTGTTTCTGAAAAAAATTATTAATTTGCATTATTGCATGGTTTCATGGATTACCTGTAAAAAAAAACATGCATCATATCTGTGAAATCAGAAACTATTTCAAGGTGAAAAATACATGAAAAGCAATATTCACATCTAATTTTATGATGAGCAAGGCATGTTACACACTGCCAGCTGCTACTGCAGGGTACTTCCTGAGTTACCAGACTCACTCTCATGAAAATGGATACCAAACGCATCAGTACAAAGATTGTTACTTCAAGTCATCTCTGGTACACTTAAAAGAACATTCATGTGAAATACTCTTGCTGATTCTAACAATGCTGTTTCTTTTACTTATTTAATTTTCTTATTCATTCATCTGAGGAACAAGGGGGTAATACTCAATCATCTATGCTGCTCATTTATCACCTGTGTGTCACAATGGCAGACATGGATTTTATTTATTTTTATTATATTTATCTGGCCTTTTCCGGTCCTTGCCACTTACTGTTCACAGCTGCAGATGCTGAAGTGGCCACAAGTGCTTCCATGTATTCATACCCTACTCGCATACCCACTGTACCTAGTTTCCCTACAGCACCACCAGCATGTTACAGGCTGGCAAAGAGGACTCCTTGTACCCTCATTATGCTCCTTCCTTCCATCCATGACTAACCCTTCAGTACCAGGACCACTAACCGAACCTGGGTCACTGGATCATTGTTCCAGCTTCACTACTTGCCCAACCAACCAATATTGTTAAGTAAAGGGTTTTTTTTAATTTCCCAAGACATCTACAAAAAAAACTGTAAAACTAACTTGTTTTGAAGGGTCCTCCTTCATTTAGGGTAGCCTTCCTAACAAATGTAAAGGGCAATGCTGAGCTCGCTTTTCCTAGGTCAGTAACACTGACATGCATGCTCCTTGCCAGTCCATCCACCCACCCACCCACAAACCCTTTTTCCCCCAGTTTTTTGCACAATAGGGGACAGGACGTCACTTCGGTGACAATTATCTAGAGCAAAAGTTCACAGTGCCAGGTGGCTAGCCCTGTTGCAGTAGTTCTGCCACACCACACACATGCACCTATGGCCAATTTTTTTATGTTCAAAACACCTACTACAGGTCTTTGGAATGTGGGAAGAAACTGGAGCACACAGAGGAAATAAAGATAGAACAAACTGCAGCAAACCATGTTCGATAGTCTCAAAAAACAAAGTAACGAGCAACAGAAATGTTCACCGTTTAATAAAACAAAGATAAAAAGCAAAGGTTTCCCCTTCCTCCGAAAAAACCCGAAACCTTTGCTTTTTATCTTTGCTTTACTAAAAGGTGAACGTTTCTATTGCTCATTTCTTACTTTGCACCGAGAGGAAAACCATGCAAAGACAGGGAGGACAACCGAATGTGTACTATGAACTGTCCATATAAATTGCATCTATGCTTGTCTTTGTTACCCAGGTAACAGTGTTGGCTTCCCTACATCTCATTAAGATTAAACTGGACAAGATGCTAATGGGTCAGATTCAGCTCAGGGAAGTTAAATTTTCCCCATCTCTGTTTTCCACAGGAAAACACGACTGCTACAGTTTTTAAGCATGCTCCATCAACTATTCCCTTCTTCCTTTTTATGTGCCTGTAGTGTTGGTATAAGTTCAGTGCCCCTTGTATCTATATGATCAAGGAATTGATACATCTCCAGCAGGTATGGGAGCTTATCCCCACACTTCATTATTTTTTCACCAAGAAAATTTTATATACAACTGGTTGTTTTCGCCTGGTGCAACCTTGTCCAGCTGTAAATCGATTAATCAAAGTAGAAGCAGCTATAACAGGGCAACTCTCAACACTGAAGTACAAAGTAAAAAGGGATGACATGGCTAGAAACAACTGCACTATGCATAGTTAACCTATGGTGTGTGTGTGTGTGGGGGGGGGGCTTCTTACAAAAAGAACTACAAAAGATTACAGCCAGTTTAGGAAGGAGAGAGCAATGGATAAACATGCCGGGTGCATACAGTGGGGTACCCTTTTGCAGAAAAACAGCGCTCACAGTACAGAAATCACTGGTCAGATAATACAAAAGTAATGCAACGGCAATCCACATGGGTAATTTGTGAAACATAGGTCTTTACCCCAAGTTCAAACAAAACAATACTGTTTTAACATATTCTTATATAATTTAAGACATCTGCATAGTCCTACTTTAATGATTTTACCCCCACTATCCAATACCTTTTAGGGAAAGCACCCATTAGAAATGAAAGTTACCAAAGCACCACGTCTTCATGATCACTGTCCATTCACTTCATCCCACAGGACTAGCACGTGCAAGCTCTAGTCAGTTTGGCCATGACAACAAACAAGTTGTCAAAGTAAACTTCCTGCCTGGCATCATGTTCCCCCAGATACATTAAACTTGCTGGGGTACGCCAGTTTATTTTACACCTGCTTTGATGCTATGCTATCCAGTAATGCTGATGTGCACTTCTGAGTCTGTAAATTTATAAATAAGTTAAGTACATGATGACCTTGCATATATTCATTCCATTAATGGCACAGTTCCAATAATTCTTCTACCTCACAACTACGCTAATCTTTCACAGTGTTTGACTTGTTGGATCTCCTATTCCTGTTAATCTTGTTGGAGCTGTCCAACTGTTAACACTGCACTTAGTCTTACAGTTAGGGCTACCAAACTTCATTAATTCTTGTATGGTCACCTTATTTATTCAATCTTTTGAAATCTCATAAGAAGGGCTTTCTGACTTAATCAGCCCTGCAATGAACTTCCTAACACTGGTGCCATTTTTAAAACCCTTGAACCTTTAATTCTTACTGAATCTTCAGACTGTTAATGCTGTTTACAGCTCTCAATCTGTTAGTTTATGGGGGCTTCGCCTCCTTCAACCATGCTGTAACATTCTGATTCCATAACAGCCCAGACTACGGTTGTGTTGCATGCAGATTGTTTGAAAAGTTAACTACAAAGGGAGGGAACAGACTTTAGAATGTATATAACTGAAGAGTTGGCCGATACTGTTCTGAAAACAAAGAATCAAAACCGTGATTAAAAAAAAAAACAAAACAAAAAAAAAAAAAAACACTACCTTCAGTAGTCCAACATCCAGAACAAGCAGGAGCTGTACCTGCCAATTGATAATACAGGCTAGCTAGTGTGGCTGATGCATACACAGCCTTTTAAATTATTTCTAAACAGTGTTACCTATTAACAGTGAAATAAAAGCACTTTAAGCAGCACCTAGGAAACCCAAACGAAATGCCAACTTCATGGAGATAACGGCATTGGCAGATTACATTTACACAATATTCACACCCATCTCGGCAGTAAGCATTCAATCTTTGGATGGAGTGCTTTCAAGTGTATGTGACTGTGCGCCACTTCAAAATGAACACCACAAAACATACCTGCATCATAGTCACAACATGGCATGGATTTAAAAGATAGATGAGTGTCTTGGTAGCAAACTTGAATCCGACTTCCACTCCAAATGTGAGACATAGAGCAACCAGCAACAAGTTCTTCCCCAGGCTCTCTTGTTTGCCCTGCCGTCCTTTTGTTCCTTCTTCCTGCCAGTTCTCCTGGGAATGTCTAATCTTCAAGAATCCAAGTAAAATCTCACTAGCGGATATAGCGGTAAGCAGCAGACTCTCGACAACACGCTGCTTCATGGATAGGAAGGCTGCGCACTCGGGTCCCCCGTTACCGGCGAACCTGGGGTCCACTCCACCGTACACCCAATCCATTAAACTGTCGAGGTTGTACCGAGACATATTCCTCTCCCCGTCCTGCAAGGAGTTAGAGCAAGAAGGAATACAAGCCAAAATACTCGATTCCTGTCGAAACATCAACAGCAGTGCTACTATTGACTTGAATTTCGAAAGAAACCGATTGTGGGAAGTCAACTGCAGTCCCCCTTGCGTGTTTCCACAGCCCTTTTAAAAAATTGAAACAGAGAGGAAATTAAGTACCAGTTAGTTCCCACAGTCAGTGGGCGGATTTAACGGAACAGAGGTGCATGAACAGTAACATAAACCATTTGAAATTTTTTATGGATTTTCACGCTGCTTGTGTGCATATATGTGTGCTTTTCAATTCCAAAAACAAAATAAAAAAAACAAACAAACAATGTGCACCTTGTTGCTTCCGGCTGTGACAACAAATTATGAAATGACTACAAAATCCAACTGACTGTAGTAGTTCAAGGAAATTAAACTCCGAATAGTTGCAGTCAACGTCGAGACTCAACCAGATGTGTGTACTTCCTTTTAATGTATCCAAAATCTCATTTCAGTTTGTAGTACAAGGCCGAATGCAAAGATTTATAATCTAAGCAACATGTAGACAAATACCAAGTCAATAAACTGAGCAACAAGGCAATTACTAATCTCAATGACAGCCCTCCTGGTTGCAGTTATATGCTAACAGTTGCTCGCTCGCGCTCCGTCTCTCGTCGGTGAATGACTACAATTCTCTTTCTTCAGACCACAAAAACTAATAATTGTGTCTCTCAACATCACCCCACATACACTCACAAACAACATACATGTATCACATGCTGAAATCAACCGACGCCTTGCGATTGGATGACACTACTAAGCCCGCCCCCTCCAACCATAGTAGGCACATTAACTCTTTCCGAAGAGCAGGTAAAGGGAGGGGGGAGAGAGTAAGCGGCACATTAAAGTAGCTTTCGTGCTGCCACAGTGTTAGTATATAGGCTTTATTCGAGTTGCGGAAATGATTGGAGATGTGCTTTCTCTAGTTACCACTCATAGCCGCTCAGTTGTTTCATTACGCATCAGCCCATGATACAAAAACACAGCAGCGAAATCTGTTGAATTGTCGGCCTCCAACGAGTTGAACTGTTATTTTTTTCATCCATACTCTTGAGTTATGTACCCAACTTTCCATACATGTGCCGTTTGTTTGAGTTCAAGGAAGCTTTTTGTTGTTGTTATAATTTCACTTTACAGCATTCTTTACAATTCACCTTCAAAACCAGTTAAGCCGCATTGCATATGACAGAGTGTCTGGTAAATTCAAAAATTGACGCAAACTGTGTAAAGTCTAAAATTAATTTCTGCGCCTTGACAGTAGAGCATAATAAAGCAATATTCTGTAGATGTCAATAACACAGAAAACACATTTAATTTTAAAAAAATTTAAATATGTGCTTACAGAGATAAACAATTACTTGTCCACGTAATAAAACTACCCAAACACTACTACAAGGACGCTTATGCCTTAATTTGCTCTAAAGCAAAACAGAAAGCTGTCAACTACTCTAAAATCCAGTAATTTCCAGCTAGCTAACAATTTTCTAAGTAACTATCAAGAGCGGAAGCTAGTATCAACATTTCTATATTGTGGCCGCACAGCTCCCAAATAATGCCAAAGTAGTGGTATGCATGCAGGTTTCTAAACAAAAGGACAACAAGTAAATAAATTAGTTGCAACCTGTACTCCAGTCCAGAGGCACAGCCTGGTTACGGCATTAAATATGATGCGTCACTTAAGTTTGTTCTGAGCCCTATTACCAAAACAAATCAGAAATAGAGTACTGCTGCTAAATGAGATGCATACTGTATATCTCACTGCAAGTGATCTGTCCCAATCTAGCTTTTTAGTAGCACATAGTCTATATAGACAATCATCACCATGATGAGGAAATGGGATTCTATGGGCCTGTTTATCATGTAGGTGGACCTGTAACATGAATAAGAAATGTAATTTACAAATTACAGTAGATTTACATGAAACCTACGGCTCTACAACACTAAAAGTAACTGAGTGTAGAAGCTAATAGATTAATAAATAATTAAAAAAACTAAACGTTTCAACATATTACAACAGTTTATATACATTTCAAAATTATGTTTTTAGTTTTACTCTGTCTAATCAATTTGAAAAGGTAGGCAGACTAGACCACAAGAGCCATTTTCAGCTATGTCCTATTTACAGAAACTAAGCAACAGGTAATCAGTGGAGCACATAGTCCTTTGTTGTAACATACCAGTATCATGAAGCATACACCATTAAATGAAAAAAAAGAAAATCATGAAATACTGTATACATTGTAGTAACTATAAACATTAGGCACAAAATATTACAATACAAAAGTAGGCAGAATATTATGTAGGGGCAATAACACATCTACAGGGTACAGCAGGGTAAACAAGCTCTAGCCAAGTTTGGTATGTGCAAACAAGCTTCATCATAAAATACATTCAAATATATCTGTTTTGAGTAGATAATAAATAAAAAAAACATAGCATCATAATAAGGAGGCACCATAACTCTGCAATGTTATAGTGAGACAACACTATACACCCACATTCCCATCAGAGCAAAATTAAGCACAGGTAGGATTTAAAGGGCAACTACAGTGGATATAAAAAGTGTAAACACCCCTGGTAAAATGCCAGATTTTTGTGATATAAAAAAATGAGACCACAAAAACCTGGCATTTTAACAGGGGTGTGTACACTTTTTGTATCCACTGTATATCCTAAATAAAACTTTTCATTACTTTAGAATGCACATACCTCCCTATAAAATGGTCTGTTTCTTCTTTTGTGCATTATTTTTATACTTTCTACTTTCTCAGTGTACACCACATTGGGTTTGCATAAAGTCTCATAATACTTAATAGTTTGATAGGTATATAGTAGGCTAATGACAATAAGGGCCTTTATAAGCCTACCTGTGCAACCTAACCCAATTGTATTTCTATGTATCATGGGAGTTTATTAGGCAAGGGTATGTTAGTTAGGAAGTTTGTAAAGGATGTTTGTGTGTGTGTTGGGTATATTAGTCTAGACATAGTCACTGTCTGCCTCAGCCTATCAGAGATATGGGGCCCAGACCCCAGATGAATTTCTCATTTCCCATCCATTGGTAAAGGTTATGCTTAAATAGTGTTGGAGATGGACTCTGCTTCTTATGAATGGAAGCCTGTTCCAGGGCATGGAGATTCTCTGAGACACGTATATGTCTCACTAACATGTCCTATTTATGTCACAAGCAAAATTTTAATCCTTGAAGCTAGTGGTTCAGATGCTGTTGGTTTTGTAGATCTGCAAAAGGTCCATCAGAGCTAGACCCGAGAATGGGTACTATGCTAGACATACATCACCTCTAAGTAACCTGAACAAGACCAAGTATAGAGAAAGGACTTTTAAGGGGATCCATATATGACAATGCATTTATAAACTGTGTTCTTCTGGTAAGGAACCTTTGTAGGCATTCCAACTGTTGCATGTGTCTGGTCAGTTACATGACAAAGAAGGCGTTATACTCAATGATAGCTCTGATAAGGCCAAATAAAGTTGCACTATGACTTCCTTGGACCTGGATGATATGCCCTTACCTATAAACACTGATTTCAGGGCAAAGGATAAGAAGGGTCTAAGTGTGGCTAGGGCTAATCTGAGAGGGAGTATGGGAAGAGGATACAAGGATGCTTCAAGGATGTGAAAGACTCAAGAAGCCTGTGTCATGGTATTCAACAGCTAACTGACTACAAGACCAAGTCAGCTCAGTGCAGTGATAGTACTGAATTTCTGGGAAGTCAGAACAGTTTATGGCAGGTATGAAGAGAAAAACAACCTGGAGGCTGTAAAGCTTCTCAATGATCAAAAGGAGCCAGTACTCAACTTCAGTGCTGTGGATGTAAGGAACCAACTAAGAAAAGTGAACCCCAGGAAGGCTGCTGGCCCTGATAACATTGTGGGGAAAGTATTGAAAGGTTGTGTAGAGCAACTCAACATAGTCCTGACGGACATCTTCAATACCTCACTTGTCCAGGAAAAAGTACCAGCATGCTTCAAAGTTACCAACATAATCCATCTGCCCAAAAAAGCCAACCCGACCTGCCTAAATGATTATAAGCCGGTGGCTCTTAAATCATATGCAATGAAATGCTTTGAAAGACTGGTTAAAAGACACTTGACTACAGTACTACCCCAATCCTTTGACCCGCTGCAGTTTGCTGAAAGCTAGCAACAACCACATCATCACAATCACAGATGATACCACAGTGGTGGGACTCATAAGTGGTGATGATGAGAGTGGGTATAGGAATGAGGTCACCTTCCTGATTGAATGGTGCAACAACAATTTGGACCTGAATGTTAATAAAACAAAATAAATCATTACTAACTTCAGAAAAAGCTCTGCCATGCACCTACTCAAGATCAATGGTGAAGAAGTGGAGAGAATCCAAACTACAAAGTTCCTGGGGCTACATATATCAGAGGAGCTTTCTTGGAGTACAAACAGGCCATCTAATTAAAAAAGCCCATCCGTGACTACACTTCCTAAAAAGGCTTAGAAAAGCAAAGCTCTCTATGAATGCTCTAAGACCTTCTACAGAGGAGCCATCAAGAGCATTATCACCAGCAACTGCACTGTATGGTTCGATAACAGCACAATGGACAAAAGGAAGAAGCTGTGAAGAATAATAAGAACAGCAGAAAAGATCGTGGGCACTAGTCTTCCTACCTTACAGGAGCTCATTGAACTGAGATGTAAAAAGATGTCCTGCAAAATACTGAGTGATACCTCTCATCCAGTGTATGGGTGGTTCACTAAACTTGCATCTGGTAGAAGGTTATGGAGGGTGCGCTGCAGGACCTGCAGATTCATGAACAGTTTTTATCCAGCTGCAGTAAGACTCATTAATGCAGATGTACATCTGGATGTATCAAACTATAATTGATTGTTATACTCTCATTCTTTTCCTTTGTGTTTCCATATAGTAATTCTATTTATTTATTTATTTACTAAAATTAATATATTCTCATTCAAGCGCAATTCCAGTCACTTCCTTATGTGCTGTATCACCCAATCTCACCTCTGTGTATAGTGTACTTTTTTCACATGTTAATAATTCAATAGTCACTGTTGTCCAGTGCATATAAATAGTGTAGAAGCATGTGCATCTTTTGTACTATAGTTATTGTTTATTCTTTAATACCTATCATGTCTCATCTTTTTGTGTTTGTTTTCTCCTATAAAACAGCTAACACTCGACATTTCATTTAGGTAGCACTTGTGTTTCCTAAATGGCAATAAAGTTTCTTTTGAATCTTTTGAATTTGGGCAACACAGATTGATTTTTCTCACTCCCTTGGTCACATGTTGGTCAAAGGCCAGATTATTGTCTGCATATGTTCCCAGATCTCTGACTACTGGGTAAACACTTAGAGTTTTTTTTATCAATGGAGTAATTAGCCTGGCTATCCACTTTTCCAGAAGTCACTATAATGTATTTTTGGCATTGAGTTTTAATCTGTGACTTTGGCAGCAGCCATTTATTTGCATTAGACCCTCTTTTAAGATGCTTATGTCATGAGGGAATCTGTGACAGCTCCCAATCTGCATATCTGCAAACATGGTTAGTCAAAGGCATTTGACATTAACCTTTACCTTTTAGAAGTAGATGTAAAATAGGAATGGCCCCAGCATGGCGGTCTGAGGTACCCCATTGATGACTAGTCTGTTAGTGGAGGTGGTCTCTCCAATCCTGAATTCCTGGGTGTTGCCTGTGAGTCAGCTAGCAATCCAGTGAGTTTTGTGGGGGATTATGCCCAGTCTGGTGAGTTTGTCAACTATACCAGAGTGGGGTATTGTATTGAATGCCTTAGGCAGGTCCATGTAGGAGGTATGCACCATTTTCCCCTGATCCATTGCCTCGGTGACCTTCTTAGAGAAGTCCATCAGCTTTAGAAGGCATGGCTTTCCCTTGACAAACCCTGATTGGCATGACATTTCCTTGACAAAGCCAAACTCTAGGTTGTGTCCAGTCAGGGCCAGTGTTAGCATTTATGGGGCCATCAGCAATTCCACTGCCACTTCTCCTAATCAACCTTTTAGTTCATGCCGCAGAGTTTTTTAGGAGCAGTACACACAGACTGAAGTATAGCCACAATGCTTTTACATTACAACTGGCCTATGTGCCACAGCACAAAGAGACATTCACAGTGACTGGGTATTTAGTTAAAATGATGATATACTATAACAATTCTATATACAGGGCTGGACTCAGGTGAAATGGTGCAGTAAGCACTGCCTACTTTTTCACCCTCCCACCCACACACATACACAAAAATCCTTTAGTGCACATTACTTTTTTTTCTTCCTTTTCTCACATTTTGCCTCACTCTTCAGCATTTTCAAGACGTCAAGACTTTCTATATGCTATGAAGTCTTTAAGGTTTTTTTTTTACACAACATTTTCATCCAATGATAGGTTGAACACAAATTACGATTAAGGAAAGGAATTTAGAGGTGTTTAGCTTTAGTTTTCCTTGCATCCTTTCAACACACCTTACATGACCAAGACAGCATAATAGTAATAATTTAGGAAATAATTCAATTAAGCCAGGGCCTCAGAAGCCATAGATTATAGATGCTCTGAGGTGTCTTTTAGAACATTTTCCCACCCTTTTAATCCACTGATAGCCTGAAAAAAATACAAGTAATTAAAGAATTTCGCTCTTATTTATTTATTTTTTTTTCTTCCAAGGAATACATAAATTTTGCCTAGGCTTAATGTTCAAAGGTGACAAAATAGTAACTCACAGTAGACTAATAAGATAACTAGTTTTGAGAATACAAAAATATTATTTGGGAATACTGCCTACCTCCCTAGACTCCCCCCCAACAAAAAAAAAAAAAAAACAGTTGATGCCTGTGCAGAGGTTTAAATGAACACAGTCATGTATTTCAAGTGACTGCTGTATTACATATACAGAGCATGCCCCCTCATTCTTCACCTCTGCCCCTACAGCAGCTACCTGTATACTTGAATGATGTGTGATTGTGAGGAAACAGAAAAATAATGATTGCAGCAATGCATTCCACTTTGCTGCTTTTAGACTGTACACTACCTCTAAACAAACTACAGTAACCTTCTTTGTAAAAAACTGAGGTCTGTAAGGAAAGTAAAAGAAACAATGACCATACTGTCCCCAGCCACAACACAATCTATAATGACCTCCTGTGCATACTTGTAAGGTTTGATTATGATGAAAATTAAAGAAATAATAACCACATCATCCCCAAGTCACCATACAACCTACAGCAACCTTCTGTACATACCTCTGAGCAGGCTGATTTTACAGTGGGTAGAGATGGGGGCAGAGGCCCCCTCAAAGTCCAGATCAAAATTCATTTATACAGTTTGAGATAATGGGCCCACCAAACTACTAGAAGCTGTTATGTACATGCTCTTCATGACTGTGTGCTGACAGATAAAAATCAGTGATATTTTTTTACACATGCACACACACGCATACACACACTGCAAATTCTCCTTTGGGGAAATGGGAGAAATCAATTTCTCCTGCTTCTTGTTTTAAAGGTACTGGAGTTAACCAGAGCATGTGGACTGATGCGTACACAGATAGGGAGGGCATACGGACTCTACATAGAAAAAACAGCCAAGAATTCAACTGTTAAATGGCAGTGCTACTCACTGTGCATAGTGGCAATGAAGAGTAGCTTTCACACACACACACACACACACACACACACACACACACACACACACACACACACACACACACCTAACCACCAGTCATACACAAGGTCTATGATTATGATGGTACGTGAAAGAAAATATGGCCAGCTTATTACAGCAATCACACATCTCCCTCCACACATACAAGCATAATGGCAGTCCTGATGATGTTTGTACTAGACAGTGAAATAAATTATGCCAGCTTGTTACTCTTACATTACAACATGCACATACACACACACACACACACACACACACACACACACACACACACACACACACACACACACACACACACACAAAACTATAAGGCATAGCAATACTTGTTTTACACTGATTTCAGCAAATAGCTAGACATAGTCCTGCCAGACTAGATCAGTGACTTGTTGAGCAGTCATCAAAGAACAGCAGGGGTAAGTCACTTTTAGTTATCACATTGAGAAGTAATGAATACTTGTCACTGACCCTAATTTCTCAGAATGTCCCTGAGTTTGCCTCAATTTTCCTGTGTTGCTGGTAAATCATTCAGGATTACAGACAGTCAATAAATCCAGAGATCAGAGTTTCATACTTTATTGTCCAAAAAAAAAATACATGTTGATGCAAAATGTATCATTAACTTTAAATTAGATTGATATTTAAAAAGTGTTCCAAATTTTGAGTCTTTACTCAACTATTATTATTGGCATTGCCCAGAATTCATGACCAAAGAAATTAAGAGTTACAGCATCTGATGTTCTGCCAGTATTTATAAAAATCCCTGAAAGAGAAACTCATTCTTGAAGATCAGGAGCATCATCTCCTATTAAAATACCAGGTAAAGACTGAAATTGTTCACTCTGGGTTGCTGATTTCTAGCATTTACTTTGCTCATATTCATTCACTGACTATCAGCTTTATCCTAACAGGGTCATATCAGAGCCCTATTTCAAATAAAGTGTGTAATCAGAAGATGAAGAACAACTTCTTTCTCCTTATTTTTCCCCAACAAGCAGCAGCTTTTGCAGGACCCCCACACAGTCAATGATAATTAGTGGGCCCCTGCAGCCACGGATACTGCAGGTATATAAAGCTGGCTATGATTTTAGTTGTAGTGGAGAATGTCCACTAACAGGATTTAAGTAAGTCAGGGGCACTATGTCAGTGGGAAAACATTCAATGAAATTGTGAAGCCTGTTATTTGATGAAACACTGTTATTATAACCGCAGAGAGCTTTGAATTTTAAAGAAGATATAAATAAGATCTATTATTACCCAATGATTTATTAAGTACATACCAATATTGCTTTACTAGCTTTTGCTATTTTGAAAAACATACAACAAAATATCAAAATAAGATAACTTGCTGAGGGTGGGGGGGGGGGTCCCCCAAGACCAGGGGGCCCCCAGCAACCGCAGGGTTTGCTGGTGCTTAAAGCTGGCTATTAGTTCAGTGTCTGAAGGTTGCCTATGTTCTTGTTGATCATTTCTATGATAATTTATTGCATGGCTTTGCATATTAGGCTAGTCAAACTAATGAGTCTGTAGTTTCTGGGGTTGGTTAATGGTCCACCCTTGTGAAGTGGGATAACCATTGCAGCCCTCCATTCTCATGGTACAAAGCCTGTTTTGAGGCTATATTTGAGAAATAATGTAAGTGGTCATGATAGGTCATGCTTCAAGCTATTTAGGAGGCATCCTAGGATATTATTGGGGCCCATCGAAGCTGCAGTTTTGGCCTTAGCAAGCATCACCCCAACCTGCTCCCTACTAATAGTTGGGGTGGTTATGCTACTTGGTATTGCAGAAGGGTGAGTCTGAGCTAGATTTTTATCAGCCGGCAGTTTTCTATGTCCCTCTGTTCAGTGAAAGTGCCATCACTGACCACCATTTTGGCACACTGCTGTGTGCTGCCTTTGAGGTTATGGGCATAGCTGTAGAATGCCTTTTGGTTGTCTTTAGCCTGTGAAACTATTGTGATCTTATAATTGGCACTGCTGGACTTAGTTAGTTCTCTTACTTTCCTGTTTAATTAGAGAGCTTTTATCATTATGGCAGTTGCTCTTCCTAATTTTAGCCATGACTATTTTCCTTTTTTATATACCCTATTAAGGTTAGGATTCCACCAGTGTGGTTTGTTTTTGGCCTTGTTCAGATGGTAGAACAGCCTTTATACAGCCATTTACATGGTTGCACAGGGTCTTTGTGAACAAGTCCGCATAGGTTCCTGTGAACACAGGGTTAAGAGTCATACCACTCAACTATCCAGGTTTTCTCAGAATGTCCAGGTGTTTTCTTCATAAAAGATGTGGTGTTCTGGCAAATCACTGAGGATTGAAGTCACTAAATAATGATATACATTAGAGATTTAGACTTCATACCCTCCAGAAAATGCATGGCAACACAAAAACTGTTATTCTAGCAACTTTCTAAGTTTATAAGAGCAATACTTAAAATATGTCCCTATTTTGGGCCTTTGCCCCCCCCTTATTATATTAGGCTTTGTCCAGATTTCTTGTGCTAAGAGGTTGAAAGGTATGTAACAAGGTCATTGCATTTTGACAAACTATTGCTTAATAGGTGTAGTTTGCTCTGGAATAGTTCCTAACTATTACAGGGTTTACTGGGGTTACTGAGTTGATTTTTATTTCAAAGGAGACAGCTTTGTGGCCCAACCACACCAGTGAAGATGTGGCACTGAGGGAAGGTGCAGCACTCTCTCATATTGATGAGTACTAGGTCCAGCATGTTTGAACTTTTGCCGGGTGTGTGCATTATCTGGCCAGTGGTATTTATGTTAATAAACTCCAGGAATCATTGTGACTGTGAGTTTGAGGCAGTCTATGTTTCCCAGGCTATAGAGGAGTAGCTAAAATCTCCCATGAATACTGTATTTGGTTTAATGGTAAGTGTCTCCAGCAGGTCTAGGTATGAGCTATGGAATTCTTGGAACAAAGAGGGTGACTTGTAGCTTGACAGGATATGGTATGGGACTTTGTCTGTGTTGATTTGCACATGGATAAACTCCAAGGCATCGTCTTGTTTAACCAACCCATATTTATACTTGTTGCTAATGTAGATGGAGACTTCTCCACCTTCTGTCCCTGCCTGTTCAGTTGATGGCCTAAATGTGTAGAAGACACTGAAGTCTTGCACTGCTGGAGTACTTTCTGTGGATTTAAACCAAGTCTCGGTAACAGCACAGATGTCCATATTCTCCAGAGTGAGGAGAGCTTGTAAGGTGTGGAGTTTCTTGTTTAGGCTCCTAGCATTGAGCACATTTAGGTTTCCTTGGGTTTAATTTGCTATGCCAGTAGGCTTGTCAATTTGATAGTCCCAAAAAAGGCTCTAAGGGGGTGGATACAATTTTAGCCAATATTCAGAAGCCTAGGGGAGACAGATGCAGACCATCCTTTGCAAAGCAATGTGGTTGAACCATGTCCTCCCATGCTGAGGAATACTGAATCCCTACGAAAAGACATCAGAAACTGAGCCAACTATTGAAGTCAGCCATCTTGTCTTCTTACTGTTGCATCGTACTTGGTGAAGGTAGAATGCTGTTCAATGCAAGGCACTTACCTGTCAGAGACACATATTCAGAGAGATCAATAATGTCTCTCTTCATATAGTCCATGGATGTATGCCTCAGGTCATTAATGCTCACATGGACTATGATAGAATCATACTGGTACCTCTGGTATAGTGACTTGAGTGTGTGCATAACCTGTCGGATCCTGATTCCACATAATCAACTAACCATTATCGTCTTGTTCAGTCTGATGTGTGGGGCATCTGTGTGTTGTACAATGGAGCTCCCTATGAGAAGAGTCCTGGGTAGTGTGTTTGCTTGCCTTATGGGTTTTGCCCTTGGGGCTCCATTGGGTATAGGCATATATGTGGTGTTTGTTGTTACTTTTGGTGAGTGCTAAGAGATTGCTAAGGACAGGTGTTGCTGTTTATAGGCTTAGGAGGCCTTTGAGGTTGGGGAAGACTGCTTTTTAGTGCCTCAGCATAACTTGCTGTATGTGTGTGTTAGACACTGTGTGATGGCTATAGTGTGTGTGTGTTCTTGACAACCTTGTTTGTATACAAGATTTTTGCAGTGACATTATGTAAGTGCATTTCTTGGATGCTGTGTTTGTTTCTTTAAGGATTAAATCACTGTCTCTGAACATGAGACAATTGCTACGTTGTCTGCGGATGCCCCTATCTACCAAGCTGGCTACGGAGACATTTGGAAATTGTGCATCCATGTTGTTCCGGACCTGTATTTTGGTGGTCTGTTGTAGGTTGTGAACCGGATTATACAGATGTCTCATTGGGTGGGCTCTGGGGTTTGGCACTAGACTAGGTTAGATTGTGCAGATAGTAGTAAAATCTAATAGTAGTAATGTTTAAAGCACAGATTAGCTGCTCTGAGTTTGTCTCTGCACAATGGCTTTGTTTTAGCCACATAAGTTACAGGTTTCAATTCTAAGGGTAGTTTTATGGATAAAATGTACTATCTAGGCATTTGTGTCTGTACATGGCAATAAAAGAGAGGAGGGAGGGACTTTGGAAATCAGATTACTATAATGGGGAGAAGACAGAGATACAGACTTTTAAAACACAACAGGAGAAAGGTTGGAGGATTGGGGAAAAATTCAAGCTGCACAAAGCAGACTTCCTAGAGAAAGAAACAATACTGGAGATCTAGTCCTATGGTTAGAATTTCAGAAACTTTAGCTTAATGTCTCAGTGGGTACTGGGGCAGACACAAAGAACAAGTGAAAAACAGTTGCAAAGTAAACAAAGGCATTGGAATGCAACTTTAACCAGCTAAATGATATACAGAAGAACTCTAGCAGGAAACTGGAATATAAACAGCTATAAAATGTACTCAAGCACAGATCCTGAGACATAATTCACAGTAGTGCCTCTACTGCAATCCCACCACAGACTAAGACACCAGACAATGCAGAAATTTGCCAGTAACACTGTTTATTAAAAATGCTGTAATAAATGACTAAATGAGGCTGAAAACTGACAGTAGTTCACAGTTTGCCATAACTGTTAATTAACCTATAAGATTATGGCCCCAGACAGGGTTTTAAATGAAACAGCTAGCTTACAGAAGCAACTGAATTACTTTTGGAGATAGAAACGCAGTATAGTGCATAAATAATCCTAAAATCTTGCAGTAATGTACAATCTTCCCAGAATTGCAAATGAAGAACAAAGGTCCCAGAACAAACTAAAAAAATGCAGACAGATACTTTTTTTTTACTAAAAATATGTAACAAAGCAGAAAAGCACAAAAAAGTATCAACACAATTTACTATAAGTGCAACTTAAAATATTTAAGCAGAAATTAAAGAAAAATGTTTTTTCTTCCCTTTTGATGAAAAGTCTGTTTCTCACACTTCGGGGGTTTCCACAACTCTCAGAGTCTTGAACAAAAATATGTCTTTTTGACTCTTGCATCATGTTGACCATTGAATTTAAGCCTACTGGCCATGAAAAAAGCCTACATAGCATGATGTTTGTAGACCTGCAACCATAATCTTTTGTGACTTTGGGGATTTATAGGTCTTTTACTCTGCAGTATGAGTCACGGCTGAGACAGCAGCTGAGGCTGCCCTATCAGGAAGCCTGCCAGCATTGTTAAACATGGGGTGTGATTTGGGAAGGAGGTCCTACTCCTGGCATTCCTGCATACCGAAAGCAACTTATGTAAGGACTGTTTTTAGATGAAGAAGGAAAAGCTCATTACAACGTGCTTAAAGATGGCACAGAATACAAATTAAAAAAAGTAATTGAGAAGAAGTTTCTGAAAAATTAGTAGTAATTCTGAGCACAGTCATACTGCATGAAAGGAGGGAATTACCTTTAGAAGAGCTATATTTTAAACTTTTTAAGTGACCTTCCCTGAAATTACTTTTACATTTTTTGTCTGTCTCTCTCTGTCTCTCTGGTGGCAGAATAAAAGGGTAGAGTAGTTTCTAGATTAGTAATTGCTATTCAGGAGAAGAAAAGTGAACTGCTATTGGCTAGTTTACTCTGATTAGCTTTTTTTCTGTGTGTTTTGTCTGTTATAAATAAGGCATTTTAGTGGGGAGCCATGCTAAGTCTACATTACAGATGACCATGACAACATGCACTGAACAGATTATTTTTCACGTGCAGCTATACATTTATTTCATCCATTCTCACATTTCAAAATCATTTTAGCCTAATTGCTTTAGTTTGCACAGAGCAGCGCTATCCAAGCCTTCTCTATTAAAGCTATTCTCCTTATATTTTGTTTTAACGTAGCCTGTGTACTTCCATACAAATATACCTTTTAATATACAACTTTTTCTACATATTCTGTGTATCCTGCTATAACTGGTCAGTGGCACGCATTCCGGCTATAAAACAATGCCTTTTAAAATTTACTCCTATCCTGCTATAAAAACAACCCACATTATAATTTACTCCTACCCTCCTATAAAAACAACCCACATTATAATTTATTTACTCAGCTCTTCAGTGTGTTCTGTTTAACTTCCATTCACTGGACAAGATAGAACATCTTCCTACTTGTTTCATTTCTATTGCCAGCCTCGTAGCTCTACATTTCTTCAGGCAGTGTACCAACTGCCTCATGCTTACACATAATGAACTGTTAGCATAAACAATTCTGTCTGTGAGAAGTGTAAATACTTAACTAATCTAGTGGCTTTCCTCTCACAAAATGAATATGGCCTGTGAGCAGCACACACCATCGCCACAGTTAAATTCAAATCATACTAAACTGACTTGGGCAGAGGCTGTAAAAAAGTCTTCACTAAAGCATACCAGAACTAAGAACTCAAGGTCTCAAAGAAAATCAGACTCTTCATCTTCCACAAGCAATTCTTTAACAAAGTGTCACCTTGAGCCAAATCACCTGAAATCTGTCATTCCTAACTACAGTAGCGATACAATTATTCTAGTGATAGGTCACTCTAAACTTAGGTACACAGACTCATCACTCACATGGCTGGACAAAGTAAGGGTTATGATGAGTTGTTTTTTGGCCACCAGGATCTTGGAAGTCACAAAAGCCCTTAAGACCCTTTCACCTGACAAATATGACTACAACATGATAGTTGTCCATGTGAGTCCAAGCAACTTAAGAAGCAATATCCTGATGGACATGCAGAGAGATATGTAAGAACTCTCCATACATGTGACAAATGCAGACAAGACACTGGTCCTGAGTAGATTCCTTTCTTTACCCTGAAGGATGCCTGGATACAAAGAAAAGACAACTGGTTACAATTAGCTAAATAGTTGTTGTCATTCCAGGGTGTCAGCATGAAATGAGATGCTTAACAGCCTGACTCGTTTTGTTAAGGATGGATTTCTTCTCTCATTCCAAAGCTTCCTTATAATGGCTAAAAACTTTGCTTTCCTGATTCCAATATAACAGATTTATAAAACCCAGATTAAATCACTTAAAGGTGGCTCTCCTCAAAGGCAGCAGTCTTAACAATAAACTGTCCACTCTTAATGCTCTTCTATATTTGGAAAACATCCATGTTTGTGTAATTACTGAAATATAGTTGATAGGTAAAGAAACTGCTCCCTCCACCCTATATATTTAATTTTTGCACCTTTCATGCCTTCAAGTCCAACAGGAAATGTGGTGGTGTAAATATAGTTGTCAAAGACCATATTAGATCCAGTCAGGTTCCTATGGAATCACGAGGAGAACCCCTTTAATTTAAAATCACCATGGACAGGACAAATTATAAACTCAAAGCCTGTTACTGAACACCCTTTATGTTCCCTGATGATCATGTAAAATTCCTTAGTATTCTTGATGATCTCAATATCAACAACAACTCCATTACATTGGATGACTTGAACTGCCCATAAATAAACTGGAACACCTGCACCCCCAATGTAGGGTTGTGTAAAAGCTCATAAACTTCATAAACAAAAATTCAGTGGAGCAGTTTGTAAATAAACCTACCAGAGGACACAATATTGTAGACCTGGTCCTCATGAATATAGCTGATTTATACACTACTCCACTGGCATCCCCTTCCCCAATGAAGTTTGACCACAAACTTGTAATGATCACCTTCAAAAATTCAAAAGGCCCACAGGAAATATCTTCAGCTTCAAGGATTGCAAATGTAAACCTCATCCTACTATATGATGAGATATCAGTTTTTTTATGATTGTACCAATACCATCTTAGATACCCGCGGTTGTGGTGCTGCGGTAGCATTGTTGCCTCACAGTAAGATGCTGTCCGGTTCGCTTTTCAGTTAGAGCATCTTCTGCGTGGAGACATGTGTGAATGGTCGCACCTTTGTTGAAGGTTGTGCATCAGGGCTGGTAACTCGGCACGTAAAAATCAACTACCAATCATTAGCGGACCAGAATTCCGCTGTGTCGACCCCTAACCGGGAAAAGCCGAAAGACACAACAACCAATACCATCTTAGACACAGTGGCTAGCTACACCAAGGAATTCTACACTCATTTAAATAATTGCATAGAAATAGCAGTCCCTGCTAGAGCTAGATATCATGAGAAATTTCAAAAATAAAACACCCTGGTGGTCCATCAACATTAACAATCTTTGCAATACAAAAACAACCTAAAATATTTGAGCAGCATTTTACCTTCTCCAAGGATGATGCCACAATATGAACAAAAAGATAATTGGCTTTAATAATTGGCTTAGTTTCTGGTGTCATTCTAAGGGGGTGCAATATTTGTCAGCATGGAAGGAGATGGTCAACAGACCATGCTGCTTTGCCAGGGCTGGTCTGCACCTCTCCCATCTAGGCTTTCAAATATTAGCTAAAACATTGTCTTCCCCCATTGTGCCTTTTTTTAGGCAATGCCAAATTGAATGTCCTTCCAACATAGAAAATCACAGCCAAAAAAATGTAAAGGTATAACTGCTCGATGCTAGGAGTCGAAACAAAAAATTCCACTCCTTAGAAGCTCTCTTTACCCTAGAGAATGCTGATGTTTGTGCGGTCACTGAGACATGGTTTAAAGCTGTGGAAAGCTCACCAACAGTGAAAGGTTATAATGCCTTCCACACATTTAGGCCAGCTACTTCACAGGCAGAAACTAAAGGTGGACGTGTCTCTGTTTACATGAAAAATAAATATACAACAAGGCTGGTCAAACAGGACAATGCACTTGACCTGCTCCATGTTCAAATCACCATAGGTAAAATCCAATACCACTTCCTTGCAAGTTATAGGTTCCCCTCTATGACCCAGGAAACCCATACCATGTATTTAAACTTATTGGAAACAATAACCATCCAACCCAATGACATATTCATGGGTGACTTTAATTACCCCACTATTAATTGGGAATCCTGTACGACACCAAATGCAGAGGCACAGAGATTCCTGGATTTTGTAAACAGAAACTCCCGGGACCAGATAGTCAATACACCAACCAGGAGTGCAACCATTCTAGATATGGTCCTCACTAATATGGGCAACTGCTGCACACTCCCTACTGCAGTGCCTTCTCTGGTAAGGTCAGACCACAAAATTGTCTCCTTTGAAGTTAAAATAAAACCTGGACTCCCAGCTAAACCTGGAATATTCAGGAACTATTCTAAGGCTAACCTGCTACTACCAAGTGAGAACCTGGCAAAATTTTAAGTCCCCATAAACCCTGAGGACACTTCTGCCTATACAGAACTGTTCACAGAAACCCTGTATAAGCATGTTAATAGCTGCATAGAGGCAGCTGTACCCACCAGGAAGACGTGCAGAACTAACTCAAAAAATAAGCCACCCTGGTGGAATCACAAAATCAATTGGCTGTATAACAGGAGGAAGAAAATCTGAGCAAAAATTAGGAGGTGCAGCACCCAGCAGGATAAAAGCACTCTCATCAAACTAAACAAACAACTCAGAGGACAAAGTCTACCAAGGCCAAATTTGAGATATGTTTGGCATCCCAGGCCAAGGGCAACTACAAAGCATTCTTTAGCTATGTCTGCAACCTCAAAAGCAATACACAATTGTGTGCAAAGCTCATTGTAAATGGAGTCACTCATACTGAGCCAGAAGATATAGCAAACCTCCTGCCTGATAAATTCAGCTTCAACTTTACTCCTCTCTCCCCCTCACCCTTCCCTCAGGAAATATCATCTAATATAACTTCCCTACTATCACTAGGGAACAGGTCCTTAATGCTCTCTCTAAGACCAAGAACACTGCATAAATGGGCCCAGACAATATCACAGGATGCCTTCTAAATAACTTGAAACATGACCTATCAGGGCCTCTAGTATTAACTGTAGCCTCCAAATAGGCTTTGTGCCTCATGAATGGAGAAAGGCAACAGTCATCCCTCTGCATAAAGGTGGGCCATCTACAGACCCTGGAAACTACAGACCCATAAGTCGCACTAGTCTTATATGTAAAGCCATGGAAAGAATTATCATGGAGATGATCAACATAGATATAGTAAACCTCCAGACACTGGACTCAACCCAGTTTGGTTTCGTTAAGGGCAGATCATCCCTACTCAACCTGGAGGATTTCTTTGAGAAGGTCACCAAAGCAATGGATGAGGGCAAAATCATTCACACTGCCTACCTTGACCTGGCCAAAGCATTTGACACAAAACCCCACTTGGACATTGTTGATAAACTCAAGAGGTTAAGTATAAATCTGTATGTCACCCAGTAGATAGCCAAATGGCTCACAGACAGGATACAGGAAGTTAAAATGGGAAAGTCCACCTCTACAAAGAGGTCAGTCACAGGTGGAGTCCCTCAGGCATCAATCCTTGGACTGCTCCTTTTTGGCATTTACTTCTCAGAAGTCAAGGCCAATGTCAGTGGTCTCTGGCTGACTAAATTTGCAGATGATTGCAAATTAGGAGCTGTCATTGAATCTCACACTGTCACAAATGTTCTCCAGGAGGGGCTGACACAGACAAATAACTGGTGCCAGAACCTAAAACTAAATGCCAAGAAATGCATAATAGTATCCTTTGGGAAGTCATCCATCCCTGGTAACTATCATATTGACAACACACCCCTTAGAGCTGACCCAGTAGTCAGGGACATAGGGACACACATAGATAGTAATCTAGCCATTGATCATCACGTGTCTACAATGGTGAGGAAATCATTCTATGTTGCGCAACTTATAAACAAAGGTATGTCATTTAACTCCAAGGAAGTCATTGCTCAACTGTATTCAGCATTTATCAGACCTATGATTGAATAAAATGCCCCCTTTAGTATGTACCTAACCAGCCATATTCAATAATTGGAACATCCACAGAGGTTTCTCACTAAAAGAATACAGGCCTTAAGTAATATGTCCTATGCAGACAGCCTCAAGGCCCTATCTTTGTATTCTGTCTCCTACAGGCTTTTGAGGGGAGATCTATGCTTGGCATACAGGGCATTGTCAGACCCACCCTGATGTGATGGAACTCCTGCATATCCACAAAACAAACAACACCAGAATTACCCATTCTAAAGACTTAAACCTTGCCTGTGATATAAATAGGACCTGCTGGAGAGATAGGTATGTATCTCAGATACTACACCATCTATGGAACAGGCTCCCCATCCATGTAAGGCAGAGTTCCTCCCTAACTCAGTTCAACTGCAACTTGGACAATTAGATGGGAAACCGAAAATTCATCCTTGGTTTGGCACCTATATCTCTAATGGACACAGGTAACCTGTAAATGGTTCATCTCCCAGGCCCATGCTTACATTTATCAAGGGTATCAGAACTTGTCTGAGATTTAGGATGCATGGCTAGGCTTAAAAAAGCTCTTGTGATCATTAGCAAGGGAGCCCGCAGGATTTTTTCCAGGGGGGTGCAAAACCCAGAGCCCCACCCATGCAGCCCCGCCCACGTAGCCCCACCCCCTACACCCACTGCCCCTCCCCCTACCCCACACAGCCCCGCCCCCACACAGTCCCTCACATACACACACACACAGCCATTCCAGCAGTGTCCCATTACTTGGTTATTTCTCACCATTTGCCACAGACACTGTTCAAATCTATCAGTATGCATACTGTCTTATGCTTTACTTCTACAATGATTACAGATATTTGGATTTAATTCACAACTTTTATTTCAAATTTTATAGCAGAAACACTGCAGCACGCATTTCACATTTACTAAACAAAGCAACAGTCTTGCAATGAAAACAGACTTAGCATTAAAACTTCTCTGCTTTTGATACTCACATTGATGGAAACAGCATTGAAACCCACATTCAAAGAGAATGCATCTGGGCAGTGGCAGGTTAAGTTTACCTTTGGACCGTTTCAAAGCATATCAAATGCACACATTTTTAGGCCCATGCAAAAGTATGGTGATTCATGTTCCTGATGGGAGATAGGAAATTCACCCCGGGAATCACTTCTGTGGCTATGCTTGACAGTGGCACAGAAAAATAATTTTCTTGGGTGAAAGCCAGAGTACCTTTGGTTAGGCATATATAGGCCCAATAGCCTAGTACCTACCTATGAAACTATAATTGAATTATATCCCTTGTACAGCACCTGCACCACCTGTTAGAGTGTATTTTAAATTTACAGTTTTGAACATTTTCCAGTAAGCAGTGAAACAATTCAAAACATATGAACCAGTAATGACAAACTGCCTAGTTCAGAACATTTCAAACATAAAAGGCCACTCAAACTTCTATCATTATAATCCACCAATATTACTCCATATGCACAATCTCTGCAGTCTGCAGAAGTCATCTGAATTCCACATTACAAAGATCTGAAACTAATGAAGAGATTGTTGCTATAAAACATACATTTCAGTGTGTCATCTATAAATGTAGTGCCCATTGCCCTAGAAGAATAAATTGCCTATGTTACATTAAAAGAAATGGTATGCTGGTATATTGCAACAGGGAATATGTAACAAGCTGAAAACTAGGTTCATAGTTACTAGGCACCAAAGGGACATACTCAGGACAGGACTGCAGCACCCCATCCCCTTAAAATACACATTTACATGCTGTGGGAGTAGAAGCTACAGCCCTCTGTAGCAAGATGCAAGTATGCTACCTGCTGTGCTACTAACACTGCTTTAAAATTCTATACTACAATGATACCATTTGCTAAACAAAAGAGTTGCACATTTGTACAAACCTAGCATGATGAGCAGCAGTAAACTTATCTTCCCTTGAAGCTCTCAATTCCTTGAAAATAAATTACACCTGCTAACTCTAAGTAGGTCATTTCAGACACACACACACACACACAGACTAGAAATATAAAGCAGAAATCTGGGCACTGAAAATCTGTACATTTGACAGGTATGACACACATAAATCTCCCTACCTTAGAAAGTGGATAGAGCAAATCTTTTGGGTTTCTATCATCGTGACAGGAATGTACTGCATTCCTAAATCAAAGTATGATTAAAAGTTCACAAAATCAGTATGGTGTCATCAATCTTTGATGTCTGCCAAAGTGCTCTTCAGAGTACCTGCAATGAATGTGCACTGCCCAGTAATGACTCCTCAGTCCTCCTGCAATTGGTATGGAGTTACATTCATTGGTAACATGTCTAAATATGAATGTATATTCTTTTTTAATAAGACCCAATTGCTCCTACTACTACTGGAACTGCCTGGGTATCTTTCTTCCACACTGCTCTCATTTCTGCCTGCAAATCCTGATATAGTAGGAGTTTGACTTTGTGTCTCTCTGTACATAACACACTGTAGTCAGTGGGTGTGTAGAATTCAATCAATGCTACTTTTGTCTTCTTCTCTTGGACCACTAATATCTGGTTTTCTAGCATCTGTCTTTTGAGCTGTTGGTAATTGAGGATGATCCCATGTGATGTAGGCATTAGCATTTTCTATGATGCTTAAATTGCAGCTTATGTTTCCAGTGTTTTTAAGCCACTTCAGTACCATAATGTTTGCACAATGCCCAGTACAACAGTCTTGCCACATTATTATGCTTGTCAGTATACAGTGTCCTTCATACCTACTTCCATTTCAACTCATTATCTACCTGTGGAGTGTGGAGATATACATCCCAAATCACAATCCAGGACCACCACACCAAATTCAGCTTCCCATTTGCCAGCTCCACTACATCTGTCCACTCTTCCCAAAAGATACTCTGGTTCATTTTCTTAAATGCAAATGTAAGGAGCCTCATCAGTAAAATTCAAGATACACATGCATCCATATGGACCATATCCCTATACTCTCCTGACATAATCATCATTACAGAAATCTGGTTAACAAAATGTAGCAGATAAATAAATACTCCTCTCTGGCTGCAATATTCAGTCTTAGATTTAATACTAACAAGAACAACACACACCACTACCTCTGGCAGTCTACCTGATACCTAAATGTTAACTTACTTGCCCACAATTATCCAAACACATTAAATTAACAAATTAATTACAGTAAAGTTCACAACTTAACCTTTTCTGAAAAGATATAGTCAGTGAAACATTAAAAATTAAAATGTAGTAGGACTCCCTTAAGAACTCTTCCTCTAAATGACACAAACACACGGTGTGTCCAATAACAAAACCTTGCCAAAAGGGAGAGAGAAACAGTGACTGAAAATGTATAAAGCAGTCTTACTGCTACAAAAACAAAGGGATAAATAAAATCATGGTTTCAGTGCTAAAGACTAAAAGCATATGGATGAACCCAGTACATCAAGGCAGCAGCAAATTAACCAATCACAGTAAGCTAAAAGATAAACAACACTAAAAGCTAAACCGAAACACAACAGTTTAAAACAAAACAATAGCAATCATACATCTGTTCTAAATTTACAATGATATTCTACAATGTGCAAAATAGGAAAAGTCACAAATATAAACGGAGGGCTTTCTTGTTTATCATATAAATATAAAACGTGTAACAATGTTCAAAAGACATGAATTATCAAAGAAATAAAATATTAACACTAACATTTTAATAAACGATCTAAAAACAATAAGTGGAAAAATAAATAGTTATATCACAGTCACTTTCTTCAACTCAGCTTTTATAAATTATAGGCCACCTCATCCTCATGGCCATCTTTAGCCAGCCACTGCCAGGAAAGCACACGAGGAAAAGGAAAGCAAGATGACAGCTCATCACATCGTGATGATGCCTGGAGGGACGGTCGGTCGGACGTTGAATTGGTGCAGGATCCCTGCAGCAGGAATCAAAATAAAGTTTGCTTTTTAAAGTAGGGAAATGGGGTTTCAGTTTCAGACACGGAGGTGCAGTCCAGGTACAGGATATTCATGCATTTCTCCATTCCAGTTTGTGAGACATAGGTTCAACAAAGACCACTTAATGCCCATGCCTTTTTTAATGTGCTCAAGAACATTCACTCATCCAATCTGTAATGTGTTCCCTGTATCTGTTTTGGATCTGAATGACATTCTTTGCATCAACTTGCAGAACCACAAAATTAATCCTCTCAAGGTGTGAACCAAAGATATTCACAGACAAACAATGCATCTTTTCTGATTGCAAAGTGAATAGAAATGTCAGTGCTTGCCTTTTATAACTTATGTGCTCAACATGCACTTTCATAGCAGAATACAACTTTGAATTTCAAAAGGTGGAAAATGTGCTCTGTCACTACTATACCACTGGTATAACAATTACATCCATCTCTTCAGTTTGCATGGAACTTTTCAAGGGTAGCATGTATATCCAGCATATGTAATGCGTAATCCCTCTTCATGTGTATGTCTCCGCCTTGCATAAGTTCATGCTGCTCCCATGTTTAACTGATAAAAATACTACCCAACATTTGCCATTTTAATCCTTTCAAACTAAGTGCATTTTTAGTATAAAATGTATAATGCCTGAGGTTATCCACAATCAAAAGATATACTTAATTTTAAATGTACTTGAAAGACTTTAAAACAATATTAATATATTTTTTCATAACTACATACATACATTTGTAGAGAATGTGTTTTATAAGTATATTGTTTTTGAATGTTTTTATAATTTATTTTATTTTTTATTTATTTTACATTTGTTGACCAGGCTAGTCCAGCTGGATTATTTCCATTTTCAGTGGAGGAAAAGCTCCACAGATTAAAAACAAGGTTATATAAATTGAACATATGAGCCACCATTCATACTTATTAGTGTTGTTTATGATCACATAGTTGTTAAGATGTTGAACTATAAGATTTATTGGTGGTTTTATTCAAGTGCTATATATGCATACCTTTACTTGTATTTTATATGTATATATATATATAAACAAAACCAGAAGATGGGTAGCAGGTAACTTCTTCAAATGTGAGGTACAGATTAAGAATAAATTCTATCCATGTTCCTTTCAGAGTTAAAGTAAACTGTTTACAGATCACAAAACACATGTGAGACAGGTGAGGAAAAATGAAAGCAAGATTAGGGAATGCTAGCCTGTTATTGTCCAGACAGAGTATAGAGAGGAAATAAGAGGAAATAATTAATGCTGTGTGACGTTGAAGGTAGAAAATAAGAGATACTAATATTATAACCCACCTGTGGATCAAAATAATGAGCAAAAGAGGGCTAAGTTACTTAATAAAATCTGCTTTACTTTGCGCCTTCATGCTGAGTGCCAGGTATAAGCCTATTGCTTTCTGTAATAAAGAGCCTAAGGGTGAAAAGCAACCTAAGCTCACCCTTGCTATGCTAAGCGACACTCCACTCTCCTACCTTACCTCTTCTTCCTGCCCACCTCACCTTAATCTACTATTTTGCTTTTAATGTATACTTATTACCAGTGACACCCAGTCTCTACACCTCCTGAAGCAAATTTACTATTATCATAGAATTACTCTTGTTTTTCATTCACCTATTCCCATCTTCTGTCTAGAATTTAGTATAATTCCAAAACAGCCTCTGTCCCTAATATTGCTTTGTACTAGATTGACTCCTACTTAGACCCTTTTAATACAGTACTTCTAATAAATTCATTAGCAAATCTCCTCTTCCATCCATGTCTGCAATCTTCTGTCATAAACTACAATCGCATTAATATTTATCTCTCATCTTTTCCTCTTTAAATATATTTCAGCTTTCTTGTCATCTCACTATACTGCTCATCCATGTCAATATTCCTCAAGCCTATACTGTTAAACACCCACACATCTCAAAATTACCTATAATCCTACAGATTCAACAAAATATATTATTCTACATTTCAATTTCTACCTTCCTCTAATAAACCCTCCCAACTTCCTATCTTAATTAAATCCTTACCCTGTATTCCTCATTCCATCTGTTTCTTATATTTCAGAAATGTTTCTCCTTCAATTCCTCATACTAATACCTCTTCTCTTACTTGTACACCTAGTGTTCTACCAACACCCATTACTCTCACATTTCCAGTAAAACTTCTACTTCTGGACCTCATCTCTCAATCACACCCCATATACAACACCTTATCTATATCAGCATGCATATATCCTACTGTTTAAGTATAATTATTCAAAGCAACAGCTATTTATTCAAAATTGGGTATTAAACATAAAATCAAACAAATATTCCTCTGCCTGTACCCTTACACATCCATAACCATAAACCTTAGAAGTGACAGCCACCCAAACCCAGACACAACTCAACATATTCAGACACCAGACAGCATATCCCAGCAGCTTCCATATTGCTGCCACCTTACCCACAGTCCCAGCCTGGTCTTCATATATACCATTCTAACTTACAAAATATTTCTAACAGACTGCCTTAAGTGCATGCATGGATAGCCCTAAATAATCTAGATAGCTTAGTTACCACAAAAAAGTGTCCTTTCATGTTCTAACATTATTAGATTAAACAGAGAAAAAGTTGTCATTGTCACTATTAATATAAAATCACTCTACATATCTTCCTTTTGCAGCATACCCTGCCAACTTTCTTTATATCAGATATCCTACTAACCATATTAAAACTAAACACTGTCTAGAGCACCACTCACTCTCACACAATCAAGTGAAGTGTGCCACGCCAGTTTTATGCTTTGGCCAAGTGTTCAGTCACCTTCAAAAGTACAAAAAAAACAACCTACCTTCTCTTCTTGTAATAATACCAACACCATACGCACCACCACCAGTCCAGTCCTTCCACCACTCACCACACGAAACACGATGGTTTGGTTTGCTCCTGAGCATGAAATCATCAAATTCCACTTCCAGCAATGTCCAGTTGCAACTACACGAACGCGAATAACGCGCGATTACTTAAGGAGGAGTTTGAGGCTTGTCGAGTTGTCGTCATGTCAGACTCGCGTCAGTCATGTGACTGCCTGGCACGCCATCTCCAGTAACAGTTCAGGCTACGGGTAAAAAACAAAGTAAGTGGGGGAAAAAAAAGTCAGTACAGCGAAAAAAGAAAAAAAAAGTGTGTATAGCGCTAAGTGTGTATAGCGCTAAGAAAATCCAGGGGGGTGCAAGTGCACCCCCTTGCACCTGCCTGCGGGCGCCCTTGATCATTAGCCTAGTGAACACCTATGAACCTATAAAAGATTTAAAGCTTCTCACTTCAAGGAGAGTATTAAAAATGCTACAAAGAAATTGAAAATCACCATCAGGTCCACTAAACCTAACCATGGACTTAGGTTGGCATCATTGGCTAAAGATAATTATAAATCTTTCTTTAGCTATGTTAGGAAACTAAGGAACAGCACTCTGCATTGGTCTGAACCTGTTTAAAATGTCATCTCTTATTCAGACTTAACTGACATTGCCAATGTACTGCCAACAAATTTAGCGCTAACTCCACCCTGAGATTACTATCCATAGTTCAAAAATCTTGGAATCTCTTTCCCTTCCTTTTTATTACTAACTAATGTGTACTGAAGATGCTCAATAAGGCCAAAAATACTTCCTCATTGGGGTCTGATAATATACCTGGATGTGTAATAATAGCGCCAAGAATGCCCTTGCTGATCTGCTCTACAAACTGTTTAACCTAAGCTCATACCTCTCAAGTGTTCAGATTTGCACAGAATGTCCAGATTTTTGTCTCATATTTTTGATTTGTTCCTTGCCATATTTGTGGTTTTCTAGCAAATCACTGAGGACTTAAGTCAGTAAATAATGACATACATTTGAGTTTCCAACTTCATATCCTTCAGAAAATGCATGCTAATACAAATACTGTTTTCCTAGCAACTTTCTAAGTTTATAACAATATTTAAAATATCTCCCTATTTTTTAAGCCTTTGTCCACCCCATTATTTTAGGCTTTGTCCAGATTTTGTGTGCTAAAGTTAAGAGGTATGCCTAAGCTTAGTCAAAAGTATAGCCCAGTCAGTATAATCAGCCTCAGTTGAAAGGCCATGGAACATATTATAACTGATCTCATAAACTATGATATTAAAAATGTTGTTAGCTTTGACCTTCAACAATTAGGCTTTGTCAAAGGAAGATCCACAGCATTTGACAGTGACTATGTAGTGCACACAGTGTATGTTTACCTGACTAAGGCATTTAACGCCATACCTCATGGTGGCATCATAAATGATTTAAAAATAAATCCCTGTGTGGTAAGACGGATATCAAACTGGCTAAAAGAACATATATAGTATGAGTCAGAGGTGCCTCATCAGTAAGTATGAAAGTGACCAGTGGTGTCCCTCAGGACTCAGTGTTGAGGCCTCTCCTCTTTGGTATTTACTTTTGTGGTCTCCAGACATGGAGCTGGAATCTCTGAATTACTAAATCTACAGATGATTACAAGCTGGGAGTTAATTTTTAAGTCCTCCTCTGATACCCGAACCCTCCAACAAGAACTCTCCCTCACAAATTCTTGTACTAAAATTAACAGAATTAAATGCTAAAAAAATGCAGTATCATTGCATTTGGTAATAATCACTCCCCTCAGCATACTGTATTGCCAATGCACCTCAACAAAATGAAAATATGGTAAGGGACCTTGGCATTTGGATTGAGAGCTCCCTAAAATTTGATCATCATGTGACAACAATAGTCAGAAAATCCTTCCACTTGGCACAACTAATTTCCAAAGCTTATCATTCAGAGCTATGGAGATCATCATCCCCTCATATACAGCATTGATTAGGACAATTATTGAGTACAATGCCCCCTTTGGAATGTACCTCACTAGATATATCAACAACTGGAAAGATCATAGATGTACCTAACCAAGAATATCACAGGTCTAAAGACCCTGGGATACCAGGAGAGGCTGGAAGCACTAGCCCTTTATTTAGTATCGTGCAGACTTTTGAGGGGAGACCTATGCCTAGCCTACCATGCCACTGGAGACCCTGTTGTCCTTGATCATCTGTATCTCTGTAAGTCTAATACTTCCACTAACACCAGAAACAGGGGTGTAAATCTTCACCAAGAGATTAAAAAAATCAAGATAAAGAGACAAGTTTATCACACAATGTCTCTGTCTCCTGTCAAATAGATTTCTCCAGCAGGTTAAATGATGTAATTCACTAGCATCTTTCACAGAGAACCCGGATGAATGGATGGGTCTCCACAAATTCACATTAGGATAGACTGGCCTAGCCTTCCTTTATAAAGGCAGTACAGCATGAGGGTGGCTATTGATGAGACGCAGATGGCCCTAAGAATAAATTATCTTGAAATATCAATGAAGCTATGAATCAGACAGAAGAAAGATCATCGTCTGTGGGGCATATCATTAAAGAAAGAAGAAGAAAGCTTTTTCAAGGACAGAATAATACTCACAAAGCCAATGTTTCAAGACATTTTGGGATATAACAAATTGGAAAATAATAGAAGCTACTTAAAGTGGTGCAAGAATATTGGCACTGTTTAGAGCATCAAAATAAGATTAAGAATTTACATTTTCTCAGTTTTTGATTATACTAGTTCTTTAGTATTTTGATTACTGACAGGACTGAAGGATCATCTGCTGTGATTTGAAAGGTTAAATAGGAATGAAAATAAGAAAAAAATAGTCTACCAATTAAAAAGCAGTAATATGTCGGTAATAAGAAATAACAGTAAGTTATCAAGCTGTAGAATTCTATACAAACTGTAAACAGTTTAGTTTTCTATCATGAAGCCCCAGGTAAGGAGAATTGCAGTAATGTAACCATGAGGACACCAGAGTATGTACTACCAGAAAGAGGTCTGAGGGTGAAAGAAGGCATTTGATTCAGTTTTTTTTCTCAGATGATAACAGGAAGTACTGAACACAGCTGAATCTGGTCCTCAGTGTCTATTCATTGAGGATAACTCCAAGACCATGTATCTTGTAACAAATTCTAGTATACTGCCCCATAAATTATACAATGGTTCATGGATGGACAGTTTGAGTTGCTCAGAATGGCATGTATGGTCATGCAAACTGTCATGGACATATCAATTTTCAGGTGGTTGACAGACGTTCACGGCTGGATGACCTCCAAATCATTTGCAAAAGTGTTAACATGTAGCATTTGTTTATGAAAGGAAGAGAGATATGACTGATAATCATCTGAATAAAAGTGATGACATAAATTATTTAAATGACTCCCCACCCTCTTTTTTAAATAGTAAAACGAATACCTGTCCATCATCTCTTCCTTGTCATTGCTCTTCTCTGGTCTCAATTCCTTTCCTTTATTATGTCTTGGTACACAAAGGTGTATGGATGTATTATTCTTAGTAAATGAGTAGCTGTACTGATCACAGCTAACTCTTTTCAGAACTGGCCAGCATTATTTTTGCATGGACATGCAAATGTAAAAGGAAAAACAAGTGCTAGACTGTAAAAAAAGTACAGATGGGTACTGATAAGCAAACTTCAGTTGTGTTATGGTACGTAACTACTAAGCACTGTAGTAAAACAATAATAAAATACAGAAACAAATAGAATATAGAGAGAAATACAGATACTTTATGGCAGAAATGAAAATGTATTCACTGAAGATAAAGATCATAAGTGGGATCTTAAATCAGGCTAAAGAGGAGCTTTCCATAAGCCACTGTCATAGCAGATTCTAGAGGAATGAGGTCTGGCAAACATAAGCCAGCAAATAAACAGATTCACCACAAATTGTATATGTTATCTGGCATAACTATCAGGTTTGGCAGAAAACCATGACCAGTTTGTGTAGCAGGAAGAGGGAGTGGCACTGATGCCTTCTAATGAAAAGGTTAGCCCATAATAGGCACCAGAAGGGGAGGAAGGTTATGATGCCTTTCCCTATGGTGAGGAGATGATGTGTCCAGGATCAGTGGAGAATGGAGCCTTTAATATGGGTAATGCACAACACACCATCCTAAAAGTGTGCTTGGACAGTCATACTAAATCATATTAGAAGACTAGTCCCTAAGATGGGAAAGGAATCTCCCCTTTTTACTCAGCGGGGCTCACCTTCTGCTGCAAGTGAGCTAAGCTTATGTGACAGTCATTGTGAAGGCAAGGGTGTGACTTGGTAAGCTTGAAATTTGGCAGCTCCTGTGACTCTAACTGAAAAATGGACTTGATGAGCATATCCAGTGAACACCTTTGGTTTACGAAGGTGCCAGACAGTTCTCTGAGAAGTAAAGTATAGTTACAAAGGTGCCAGACAGTTCTCTGAGAAGTAAAGTGTAGTTACGAAAGTGCCAGACAGTTCTCTGAGAAGTAAAGTGTAGTTACGAAAGTGCCAGACAGTTCTCTGAGAAGTAAAGTGTAGTTACGAAAGTGCCAGACAGTTCTCTGAAAAGTAAATTGTAGTTACGAAAGTGTCAGACAGTTCTCTGAGAAGTAAAGTGTAGTTAGTCCACAAGTAGCTCTTATTCCCTCGAGTTAGTATCCTTGTGTGGTCTGACTTAATATCATACCAAACTATTCCTTGGACACAGAGGGTTATCCATTAACTGTTAAAGGTTGTTCAAAGCCTTTGGTGACCCAAATGTATGGGAATTCATTTAAAAGTGACTATAGCTGTTGAATTTTAAATGTCTGACTGTGACTGCTTCCTTGAAGTTCTTTGTGGACTTAGATTATTCAGGCAGTTGAAAGGGTGATTACAGATCGTTAGGAGTATACAGTAGATAAGGAGGTCGCTGCAGGTGCCATCCGAGGACACTGATGTTACATATCATTGTGTCTGAAGGTTTTGCTACACAGTCAAGGAAATGATTATATCTGTCTCAGATAAATATTTGCATTTCAAAATGTATGTTTCTTTTTTTAAAGAATTGTACAAGTTGGCATCTCATCTGAATTTTCAACCTTCGTTTACCAGGTTCTCTATCTTTCTTCCTTGTCCTAGTTTTCCTGCCAAGTAACTTACATGTCACTGTTTCCTAAATTCAGAAGCTGGCACATGGGATATCAAAAGGAGCAGAACTGTTCTGTGTAGAGAAACCAATTATTCACAGGTTCATAGGTGTGTACTAGGCTAATTGCCCTGGAGCCTTTACAAGCCTAGCCCATAGGATTACCCTGGCATCATGCCACCCAACCTTAAATCCCAGAGTCTCTGTCGAGTAAAGCCATTGGAGTGATCCCTGGGGTGAATTTTCTATTTCCCATCCAATCATCAAGATTTCTCTTGAAGAGGGCCAGTGAGGTGCTCTGCTTGACATGTATGGGAAGTCTATTCCATAGTATGGGTAGTCTCTGGGTTATGAACCTGTCCCTCCAGCATGTTCTGTTGATTGTGTTAATGAGGTTGAGGTCTCTGGAGTATGTGGTGCAGAGGGATTGGGATTTCTTTAGATGTAGCATTTCTAACAGAGCTGGGTCAGACGTGGCTTTGTAAGTCAAGCAGAGATCGCCTCTAAGTAGGTGATATGAGACAGAGAATAGTTGGAGTTTTTTGGTCTGTCCATATATGACAAATGCTTAAGGCCTAGGATCCTCTTTGTGAGGTACTTTTGTGGCCTCTCCAGTTGTTGCAGGTGTTTAGTGAGGTACATGCCAATTGGGCCATTGTACTCAATGAGTGGCCTAATGAGGGAAGAGTAGAGGGAGACAATGACCTCTTTCTTCCTGGATGCAAAACCCTTAGTAATGAGATGTGCCACATAGAAGGACTTTCTGACCGCAGTGCCAATGTGGTGGTCAAAGGAGAGGTTGCTGTCAAACTGTGTTCCCAGATCTCTTATAACACCTTCTGTGTTCAGTGGACTACCATTGATGTGGTAATTTATGGGAACTGTGTTTTTCCCCAAAGGGGATGATGACACATTTTTTGGCATTGAGCTTAAGGCCATGGTAATGACACCAGTTGTTGGTGTCAGTGAGGCCTTTCTGTAGGAAGTCAACATCACTTGGGGAGTTAATAATAGCTCCCAACTTGCAATCGTCTTCGAACTTTGTCAGCCAGAGTACCTTCGTGTGAATGAGTGAAAATGACAGAGCTCAGAAACAATTGAATGTGTCCATAAATTCCGAAAAAAAGAATAAGGAAAGATTTTATTTTTGCATTCTCTGTGTTTCACTTATTGCAGTAGTTTCTTTTTTTGTTATTGTTTGTGTGATTTAACTAAACCACAGAGTTTCTCGGAGTGTTTTTGTTATCATGGTATGTTAGTTCAATAGGAATCCTTGTTGGCCTATTGAAGTGGACACCAAAATGAAAAATAAGGAGGCTTCATTTTCATCAGCAACAATCAAGTGTTTGTGCCCCAGAAGTGAATCCTACCTGCATAAACTCCTTCATCCAGGCAAGAGATGAAAATAAGACAGGAAAAAGGATCTTCATCATTTAAGGCAGGATTGAAGTTCAAATACAGGAGCTGCGGCTTGGGTGAAAATATGATGTCTGAAGAGGAACTAACTAAAAGTGGGCCCACACACAATCTGCACAAATTAGTTAAAATAAAAACAGAAAGCAGGTGATCACACTTCAGTTGCAATCCTATTGTGTTTAGGGGAATTTGAGAGTGATGAGGGAAGGAGATTAGTTATAGGGATGGAAGTCATCATGTTATGATATCATGATACATGTGTGGAAGTGTGCAAGAAGTGGTTATACTTGTGAGGTAAGTGCAAGGTACTGGATCTCCTGAAGGATGGTTAATGAATTAATATCAAGGAAACATTAGTCACACCAACAACTGCCACTGCAGTTTAATCAGCATATTTATGGGTAGTTGAAGTCCCTTATTAGAAAGGTGTTGGTTTTAAAGGAGATTTAGGATAAGGTATTAAGGTAATTATCATGCTCAGAAGGGGATATAGAGGGTGATCTATAACTAGCTATGAAGTAGTAATGAATGTTGGTTAGGGTGATTTGGACATCTAAAAGTTCAAATTTGATATTCTATGGAATCTGTTGTGAAGGGATGATATCCATGATAAGTACTGATACAAAGCCTGAAACAGAGGGCATGCTTTCATTGTTCTGAAACTGTGTCTCTGTAACTACACATATATGCATGTGTTCAAGTTGCAGGAGAGGACCCCAATGCTGAGTAGAACTACTTTAATATGTTCCAAATTCAAATGCACTAGGTTGGAATGCCCAGCAGATGGACTCTACCCTGAAAATAGCACTATAGGGAGAGCAAAAACTTTAGCCACATTATGAAAGACAAAGAGAGGTACAGACAATCACTGGCAAAGCAGGAAGGCTTGCATCTCAAGCTGACACATACTGGATCTCCCCTGAAATACACCAGGTTCATAGCCAATTATTAAATCCAATTGTCCTGTCTTGTCTTTGAATCTTGGCATAATACTGAGTGATAGCAAAATACCGCTCAAGGCTAGTGTTGTTTCTGCCTCAGACACTTGCACGACAAGCTCAGTCATATCTTTCTGCATGTCCCTCTACGTAGACAGCCTGAGGTCATTCATTCCCCACTCAGGCCACTATCAGGTCCTAATCATATTTGTCAGGAGGGAGGGTTTTAGGAGCCTTTGTTACATCCTGGGTCTTAGCGCCAGAAAGGCAGCTGTCAAGTTATTATCCATCTTAGTGAGGGTGATATCAGTATGCCTGAGAGTCACTTATTACTAAAACATTACTTTACAAAGATGCAGTTTCACTGGGTATTAAGGGCTCAGTCTGCAGCTATATGACTCTACTAGTACTAGTTGTGAGTGTGCAGGGTGAAGCTGGGTGTGTTGCGGTGTGAACTAATTACCAATGTTCCTTAGTGCTTAGCTTCTGGTTTCTTAGTCCTTAGCCTGGGAGGCTTAGGCTGTTTTCTCTTAAAAACCTCAGTGAAAGCTGGTTTAGTGTTGTTGCTCTATATTGCTTTGTGTGTTTGTATGAGAGTGTTTGCGTGTGTTGTGCTTACTGAATTTGTTCTCAGATGAAAATGTGGCCTTCAAGTTCAGCAAATACTTACACTTACAATCTTTCTTAGGTAGCAGGGGAGTTTTGGGTAGGCATAAAGCAGTTGCTAAACTTGCTAAACTGCCTCAGATTACCTAGTGGTATCTGGTTGGCTACAGAAGGGGCAACATTTAATGAGATTCTATAATGACAAAGGGCATGTGAAACAGGACAGTTTAATAATTTAACTCTTGGTCTAAAAAGAGGGTGATAATATGGGATGTGGCTAAAAGATACAAGCATTTGAGATCTGACTTCTGTAGTATTCATAAGTCTAAAATTAGAAATTTAAAAGTAACAAGAACATAAAGGTATTAGTAACATGTAACAAATGAAAATCAGATAGTTTTACTCAGTAGGCTAGTAGGGTTTGTACCTAACTAGTAGCAACAATGGGCACCAAATTACATAATGAAATAGATCTGGGTGCAGTAACTATAGATCAATAACTACAGTTAGTATAAATGAATAATTCCCAAGTGTAGTAAACGCAAAGCAAATCATTTCAATACTGTATCAGCTGAACACTCAACAAAGTAATAAACGAGTCCATGTCATTTCATTGAAAACTCATTTCACTGAAACTCAAATGGTCAATCCCATTTGATAAAAAAATTCATTTATTTTAAAATTCATTTGACTGAAAACTCGTTTTACTGAAAAGTGCAGAAGTCTGTAGAACATATCTGATGCTGTCATTTCTTATCATAAGAGTTATTAGGGAAGTGAGTCTAGCAGAGTATGTGTGCACTTCAATGGTGAACATCATGTAGTACCCCCAAATGTGTAGATGATTGTGTTTTTGCTCTAACACTGATTCACTGTGTGTTTTTTTTTCCTTTCCTCTAAGGCTGTGTGCACATGGAATTAGTATATATAAGTAAGGGGGTGTGGGGTTGCAAGGGTACTTACCCCTCCACTGCAAAAACATATTTTTTGGTATAGGTTCATAGATTAGTACTAGGCTAACTGCCTATGTGGGCCATTTTAAGCCTAGACAATTACCCCATGTGAGAATTAAACCCTGCACCTTGTGTCTGTAAGGTAAACACCATAACCATTACACCAACCTCCCACTAAAAGACACCCCGCCAAGTATTGAACCCAGGACTTTCTAAACTACAGTCAGAGCAACACACAACACCCCTGCCAAGTACTGAACCCAGGATTCTCTGAGCTACAGTCAGAGGAACACACCACTAAGATAACTTGGGTCTATATTATAAGATCAACATTTGAAAACATCGAATAACATATGGTTGACACCATATGGTCGATGTCTTCAAACATCGACCTTATAAAACGACAAAAAAAAAAAGAAAAAATTACCCTCCACACCCCTGCCTCTTAAATATACCAACTTTGAAACCACACTACATTGCAGTAAATGGAAATCTCCCTTTATGGAGATTTCCATTTACACGCTTGAGACTCTGACCGTTCGATATTCTCATGTCAACAATGTCAGATTTGACATTGTCGGCTTTTGAGAATATAATATAGACCTGATAACTCAGCTCTAAATAATAAGCCCTGCCAGCCAGTCTTGATTCCAAGGCCCTGTAAACTGCAATCAAAGCAATGGAGCATAGTTTTCAATCAGATACATTCTTAGTGAAATAAATTTTTGTTCAAATGGGCTCGACCATTTGAGTTTCAATAAAATGACATGAATCCATAATAAACATATATAATAGGAAATGCAGTACTGTCAAGTACAGTGTGTGTAGAGCAGTAGTTTTAGATGCGATAACAGTGCAGAAATAAAGCACCATCAATGATTAAAAAGTGCAATCAGCAACTGAGATAACAGGTTAAATTGGCTTCTATCTATCCATTATCAGTAACTGGTAAAGCTGTAGTATTATCTAGTTTTGTCTATTGTGAACAATTATAGAACAACAAATTGGAGCAGCAGTACAATATTGTTTAAACTTGATAAGGTAATAAGCTAAAAAAGAGACAATTATTCATTGTATATAAGTAAGCAGAGGTAAAATCAACCGTAATGTAACTAACTTTAAACATACGTAGCAGTCCAATGAAATTTATATAAGCTACAGCAATGATGTGAAGAGATTGCCTTACTTGTTGCAAACTAGGCTCTTGTGAAAGTAACTTAACAGGATACAAATGTTTTGCACTGTTGCAAGATGAACTGAGCAAACCTCCTGGTAGACCACCAGGCAGTGTCTTTAAATAGTGTGATCCCACAGGACTCAAACTCTCATATCTCCACTTTCAGGTCCAGTGTACAACCCTATACCTAAGGTGAAGAATATAGACTGGAATTGAAATCCATTTAAATTTCCTGACTTGGAATTGAATCCAGGCCATGGCAGTGAAACCATGAAATCCTAACCACTAGACTCCCAGGAAGCCCCCATGAATAATTTGATCCTGCTGTTGAGTCCAATGCAGAAACGTAGAAAAGAAAAACAGGACTCAGTATGGATTTAGTAATCTGACATTATTTAAACTTGCCACATCTTTGCTTATTGTGACTGACTTTTGGCATTTGGCCATCTACTACTGTTGACATGCTTTATTTTCACATCAGTAATGCCTTAGTTATATGTATTTTCTATTTAAATGTTGCAAGGGAAATACTGTATTTGGATTTCTTTTGTATTCCCCTGAGTTTGCTAAGTTCAAAGAAACAGGGCATGTTAAACAATTCCCTTTTCCTCTAGTTTCTGTGATCTCAGAGTTTGTATATACAAGTATCAGGTGCAGGAGAATGCTTCAAATTCCCTCCCAGCAGAAGGAATAAAACACTTTGTAGAAGTTTTTAAAAAGCCTTTTAAAAAGTTTATTTAAGACAGTTAACTGAGGTGATGAACAAGTGCTCTTGTACTGATGTTATACCAGTTACAGTTCTGTTATTTAAAGGCATTCTAAGACCATAGAGGGAGTGTCCAAGGGTGCTGATTGGTGGAACAGAAATAGGTAGAGAAATGAGTGGACCATTCACAAGGCTTGACTTGAGTTTCTTATTTGAATATTCCAAACAACCCAAGGAGGGCTTCCTAATTCAGCCTGTTGTGAATCTTCTAATGAAGTTTACAATTCATCATGTGTTTGTTTAGGTACAAAAGGCAAATATTTACTACAATTCCACCAAATGAGGTATAAAACTTTGATATTTACTAAGCTTCGTATTATATTACAAGGCAAGAAGACAATTCAAATAATAACACTTTTGAAACACTTTTGCATATGCTTCATCAGGTCCATCAGTATACATGGAAAAAAAACTATCAGTTTTATAGCAATATAAAGCCTGCTTTTATGAGGCTCATATTGGGCCTTTATACTGAGATGTTACCTTCATTTATAAATTATTTTTTATTTTTTAATCGCAGATCCTTCTTTTGCAAGCTCCAGCTGTTGTGTTTAACCAGTTTATGAGGTAAGGAGAAGCCATACCCATTTTTTATGGAGCTCATATTAAAATCATTAACTTGTTTTGCTTACTAACATCTGTCTATCTCTTGGTCTATAAAGAAAGGCTGTTCCTGCTTTTAAGAGGCTCATTCCTTGACATCTTGATAATGATGACTGTGCCTGCTTGTAAGGAACTCATTTCAGTTGAAGGGAGACATATCCTGTTTTGTGAAATCTCTTTACCCTCAGCAACAAGTCTAATTCTTTGATGTCTTTATAATAACAGCAGTGTCACTTTTAAGGAACTTATCTGAAGTACCACAGACCTGTTTTGTAAAACCTATTGCTTGCAGCAGAGAGTCTAAAGTTCAGAAACAATAATGAGCAAAAGTGATAAGCCAAAAATAAAAATAAAACATTGAGCTCCAAAGATAAAATCAAACCAGATGTTTTTCTACAGCTGATTTATCCTCAGGAGTAAGTCTGCACCCCAGGTGGAACTAGTAAAAAACCTTGGCTTAAATGGCTTCCTGGATAAGTAGGAGCCAATGCCCCACACCAAGAGGCAAAATAACCTTAGTAAAATGCAGGAACCTGGGCAATGTAAACCTCAGGCCTTAAAATCTCTGTATATACAGTGGACAAGATTGTAACTCATGCCATGTTTAAACCTTTTTGACAAAATATTAGGCTAGGTTAGTCCAATATCATCTGAAGAAAAATTGACTTACATATTCGGGCAGGAGGGCTCCGCTTGGACAGCCAGAGGTCCTAAGGAGGCATGGTGTTTCTGTCAGGATTGTGGTCTTTGGTAGAGGGTTCTCAGGTCTCCATGCTTTTCCATGGTGTGGAGCACCCGATATTCTCACTTCCTTTTTCCAGTTGTCCAGGATCTGAAGTCCAGGTCAGTTGAGAATGAAAAGGACTGAATCACTCGGGGCCTGGGTAGATAAAGGGTAAGAAAGGGGGCCAGAAAAGGGTGGGCAAGGATCTTGCCAGTTGCCTCCAAGGAGGTGTAGTGAGTGCTAGTTTAGGGAAGAGGCAGGATGACACAAGGACATTTGTGTCAGTGTAATATTCTGCACCTCATGACGTTGATCCTAAAGAAGACTGAAATGAAGCATTAGTACCAGCTTTCTAACTGCTTGGGTTCTAAAGCTCTCCAGGAGAATATGATTCCTCTCTTATGGAGTGGTTTGTACTTGAGTCTTAAGTAAATAAGTCATGGATGCTGAAGGCTGTAATTAAGACTGTACACATCTGGAAAGAAATTTCATGCAGACATATAAGAATATTATTTGCTCTTACCATTCTCTTGTCATATGTGTTCAAAGTCTGTAGAGTTCTCTGGCCAGTCTCACTTGTAGTGTATTCCAGAGGATATGTTGTAGGGTGTCTTGGAGAAAGATCTCACCGTTAGTCATTCCTATTAACCAGAGACACCCTTACAGGTGTGGCAGCTGTGGTTTTGAGGGGGAATTTCTAGTTTTAAGGGGAACCGATCAGAAAAGATCTTGAGAAGCCCTTCTAGAAAGATTATTCTGGTTCCAGTACTTTGTGTAAGTATGTCCTTTCAATATGGGTGTAATTTGTTTGCAGCATGGCATTCAAAAATGAGGAACTGGTTGGCAGATTCTTTATGTAACAAATCTGTATGTTGAAGGCCTACCCCTGAACACTAGGGAGGACCACATCTCTGAAGCTGTGGTTAGTGTAGATTGTCACTCACTGCAGAGTCTGAAGAAATTGCAAAATGCAAATCATCCCTACAAGAGTACGCTCTCTTGTCTGGAACTAAAGGAGAGATTTCAAGAGTTTCCTTTCCAAGGAGTAATGCTACTTTGGGGAGTATAAAGATGGAGATTTCACATTGACTCCAGCACATGTACCTCTGTTTCCTACCGGATATCAAAAGATGTTGGATTCTGTTTCTTTCTCTGAAAATACTGCAACTGTGTTACAAACAAAGTTACATGTCTGCATTACAAGAGAAGTGAAAGGTTGAGCCTACTAAGGAAAATCCAGATGGACACTGTTTAGAATAGTCATTGGAATTAAGATGTGCTTCTTGTAGATGTCTAACATCTGCCTTTTACTTTTAAATTAAGGAAGTTTCTGTACTGTTTAACTGAGTTATTAAACCCACTCCTGGAGCCGACATATTTTTTCAAAGAAAATTAGACTGAAGTGTTGATATTCGAGACAGAAAATCTGGACTCACAGCCACCACAAATTTTTAGGTCACTGGATAAATAGTTCTATAAAATGTTAATGTTTTGCCAAGGGATTTGTGATCAGATGCTTTGTATTGTTAAGACCAGCGTATTATGAGAAGCAAGTAAGCACATTTATGTAAAGTATCACACACATAAACAAAGAAACAGTAGAATGCAATCTACATTTTACAGTTAAAGCCTGAAGATCCAGTGATGTTCATCATTAGGGTGTCTCTCTCTTTTTTAATTTAAATCTTAGAAGACTTCAGTGGTAGCGCCTGCACTTGGAGATGTGCCTGCGTTATAAAATTGTTCCCGAGGACTGAGGGTCCTGTGTATGCCCACCTATGGAACAACATATCCTGAGTTATGTGGCAGGCACTTAATATTGAATTAAGCTTTAATTATATCCATCTTCTGATTGACTTTTTTAAGTCCCTGAAAAATGAGCTGATGGTTTTGGCTGAGACTGCACAAAAGGAGATTAATGAAAAGTTAAGTGCTGAGTTTTTTCAGTCTAGGATTGATAATCTTTTCAACGATTTATCTGCTTTTGAGTTACGTTTACAACAGCAAAGAAAAGGAAACTTGAAAGGGACTTTTCTGATTTCAAGAAAGTGAATATTTTTTCTTGGTCACGTACCACTAGGGTTGAGATGGCTGCTGCAGATGTGTTTGAGGAGCTTAAAGCTGACCAACCCCAGACTGAGAGGAGCTGCTAATATCCCTGCTGGGTCTGCAACTATTGGCAATACAGTTGATTTCAACTGTGCAAACTTGATCCAGGAGCAAGACACAAGGAGCCAGTAACTGCTACAGGAGGAGGTTCAGCACTCCATCCATTTTTTCTGGAGTTACCACTTCCAGTAAGAGAGAGAGAGATGGAGATATGGAGGGGGCTGATCAGTGAGCAGAGGCAAAAGGAAACACAAAGCCTCTCTGGACCGGGAAACTTTTGCCACTGCCAAGAACAAAAGGAGATAAGTACCAGTTGTTTAGTTTTTAACCTTTACTCTATTTCTTCGTCTGAGCATCAGATGTCGGTTTTAAACAGAGGGTTGTCATTTATTCCTGCACAAAGGGTCTGACATCAGTGATGTAGTCACTGACTTTAAAATATTTACTCATAATATTATGTTACGTACTATGTTCCCAGACAACAACACTCAGAATTTTAACATGTTTAAGAAAGCCAGCACATATGTTCCTCCTTTGCACCCACATCTTGAGACCTTTATGAATATATGTGAGAATGACATACGTAAGCTTTTTTGTGAACGTGCACTCATATAGTTTCATCAATTTAACATGTGATGAGGCAACTGCTCTGGCTGAATTGAAATCACACCCTGATTTGTATTTTCGACCTGCAGATAAAGGGGGTGCACTAGTGGTTCTTGATCGGCATATTGTGGAGCTATGAGATGAATGCTCAAAGATGGCTGTACAGATGAGAAAATCACACAAGCTGCTGTGATGACCATAATTGCTTGTGTCGAGGCCTCTTTGTATAACTTGTTTATGTCTGGTGGTATAGATCATGATTTGTATGATGACTTTTTGGTCATCAATCCAGATATACGTTTCATACATGGATTGCATAAAATACATAAATGCTTGGTGGACCAACCCATGCGACCTATAGTATCTGGATGTAGGTGGGTCATGGACACCCTTTCTATTTTTGCTGAGAAATCCATTAAACCAGATTTAAGTAGCTCCAGGTGTCCTCAAAGACACTGAACATTTTTTATGTAACCTCTCTCAATGTGTCACTGCTAGAGGGGATGTTGTTGGATGTGTCATGGTAACTTTGGATGTCTGTTCTCTCTTTACTTCCATACCCAATGATTTGGGAGTTGAGATGGTTAGATCTTATCTCATGAGCAAGAGTGGCTGGTCATGTTGATTTGTTTTTTTGCTGGGTCTCATACTCAAAAATAATGTGTTTATGTTTCAGAATGACATTTTCCTGCAGAAAGTGGGGGTGGCTATGGGAACCCCCTGTGCAAACAACTATGCCAGTTTTGTGATGGCTAGCTGGGAGGAGGAATATGTTTTATAAGAAAATGTTTTTTCGCAACGGATTGTCTATTATAGACGTTTTGTTGATGATGTCTTTCTTTTGTGTGGTGGCACCATTGATGAGTTAAATGACTTTGTCTGCTATCTGAATTCTTCCACTATGTTTCTTAAATTTACTTATGTGTATTTGAAAGAAATGATTGACTTTATGGATGTCCATCTGATTTCAGACAGGAATGGTGGTATTAACACTGAGTTGTACAGAAAGTAGTACTGGAGGAATATGCTTTTATATCACATGCACCCAAAGCATATTTGCTGTACAGTTATGAAGAGTCAGTTCTTACGGTCTTCTAGACTTCATACTGATGGAGTTAAGCTCAAGAATGCAGCTAAAGATCTATAGAAAGCTTTTGTTGCCAGGGGTTACTCTTTCAATGAGGTATGTGAGCACATGGATGAGGGATTTCTCCTTCATTCAATGGATGAGGCTCCATATGTTTCAAAAGAAGTTGGACAGGGATTTCAGGTGGCCTGTAAACGTAAGAGGAATGCTGACAGTGTGACATGAATGACCCCGACCTACTCCAGTAATGTGCATAAGATTTGTGATGTTATTACTAAGAACTGGTCCATCTTACAACTGGATGATCGTATTAAAGGGATTGTTGGCAGCAAACCTAGCTTTAGCTTCTGGAATGCTAAGTCACTGAAAAGGCAGTTATGCTACCGACCTCCTAATGACAGTTCCGATTCTGCTCCCAGATTTGATAAGCATGGGACTTTTCCCATGCTGGTCCTGCAAAGCCTGTATTTACATCTCTTGAACTGACTCTTTTTGTCACCCCCCAGACTGGCTTTCTTTACAGACTTAAACTGAGAGCTGATTGCAAAACTCAGAATTTAGTGTATCTTGCTACTTGCACTAAGTGCTCTTATTTTTATGTAGGCAAAACTAATATGGCGTTTAAAGATAGAATACTGAAGCATCTTAGTGATATTAGGTTGAAACATTCAACTAATGCTCTTGCTAAGCACATCATGCATTGCCCAGGACATTGTTTTAAATTCTTGGCTAGTGGTACTCAAGGACAAAAGGGGAGGTGAGACTGTGCATAGCACAGAAATGGCAGAGATGAGATGGATAGTGAAGTTACAAGCTGATAAACTACCTGGCTTGAATGGGGTTGTCCCTTTAAAGCCTGCATTGAGAGCATGCAAATTGTTTCATTAATTGCCCTATTAAGTACTTCTATTGTAAGATCCTGATTGGCTGGATTGTTAATGCTTGTTATAATCTCTTCTTTTTTAGGGCTTGTCTTTGTGTTAGAGTAGTAGATCTGATGAAGGGCTGATAGCCTGAAAGTGCTCATCTGTTCTGTTTTCTTATTTTTTTGTTATTTTATTAAAGTGGTTTTAAACCAGCCTTGGATGTGTTGACTGCACCGTTTTTTCTGCTTCTACTCTGGTTTTTGATTCGGGATTGGACTTTGGCTGCAGTTTGTATAGTTCTTCAATTGCTCTTTTTAAATTTCTCCAAGTCTTTTGGGTTTCTAATACCATAACTGGAATGGACCCCATTCCTAAGTCAAACTATGATTAAAGTTCATGAAATTAGTATTGTTTCAGTCTGTGATGTTAACCAGAAGTGTTCTTTGCAGCACATACAATGTGCCCCATAATGAATCCTTCTCCAATTCATATGGAGTTAGCTGTATTCTAGCATATCTAAGTATGAGTCAGCCTCAGTAAGAAGCTGAGATCCCTTATAAGATCCTCCAAAGCTAGCCACGAAAACAAAATCACCACTGATTCTAGGGACAACCACAAAGCATTCTATAGCTATGTCAAGAATTTCAATGGCAACACTGAGATCTGCTCTGATTTGCAGCACAATGGCATGAAAATTGCAGAACCAACTGATATTGCCAATGTCCTAACAGATAGGTTCAGTGTAACTTTACCCCCCTCTCACCCCTAAAGGGCCCATAACTATACAAGAAGAATGCAGAGTCCCTGTAATCACAACTACACAGGTAAAAGCTGCACTCTCTAAATCCAAAAACACAGCATCCATGGGAGTGGACAACATCCCAGGCTGCGTTTTACGCGAACTTCAGAACGAACTGGCACCCCACCTAAGCACCATGTTCAAACATAGTCTCACATCAGGCTTTGTAACCACTGAATGGCACACAGCAACAGTTATCCCACTCCACAAAGGGGGTGCCACCACTGATCCTGGGAACTATCACCCTATTAGCCTGATGAGCCTGATCTGTAAGGCCATGGAATGCTTCATCATGGAACTCATAAACAAAGACATTGGTAACCTCCAAACTCTGGACCCCACCCAGTTCGGGTTTGTGAAAGGCAGATCATGCCTCCTGAACCTCATCAACTTCTTTGAGGCAGTCACCAAAGCTGTAGACGAGGGTAAGGTGGTTCATACAGCCTATCTTGACCTTCGCCAATGCTTTCAACACCATCCCCCATTCTGGAATTATAGCTAAACTCACTAAACTAGGTATAAATCCCTACATCACAAGATGGGTTGCCAATTGGCTCACTGACAGAACCCACACTGTAAAAGTTGCAGACTCCAAATCTGACTTCAAAACAGTGACAAGTGAAGTACCACAGGGTTCAGTCCTGGGACCTCTCCTGTTTGGTATCTACTTCTCTGAAGTACAGGCTAACTCAGAAGGCCTTTGGCTAATGAAGTTCACAGATGACTGCAAACTAGGAGCCATAGTTGAGTCCCCAAATGATGTGAAGATCCTACAGAAGGGCCTCACTGAGACAGATGCCTGGTGTCAGAGCCATGGCCTCAAGCTCAGTGCCAAAAAGTACATTGTCATCCCCTCAGTAAAAACTCTGTATCCATGAACTACCACATAGGCGGCAGTCTACTTAATGCCAAATGTGTGATAAGAGACCAGGGGACCCAGGTTGACAGCAGTCTCTTCTTTGATAATCACATCACCACAGTAGTCAGGAAATCCTTCTATGTGGCACACCTCATCACAAAAGGGTTCTCATATAGGAAAAGAGGTCATTGTTCCCCTCTACTCAACACTCATTAGACCCATTATAGAGTACAATGCCCCTTTTGGAATGTACCTCACAAGACATCTGCAGCAGCTAGAAAGGCCACAGAAGTACCTCACAAAGAGGATTACTGGCCTCAAACAGATGCCCTACACTGACCGTCTCAAAAAACTCCAGCTTTACTTCATAGCATATCGCCTACTCCAAGGTGCTCTCTGCCTAACATATAAAGCTATGTCAAACCCAGAGCTGTTGGACATGCTACACCTAAAGAAATCCCAATTCCTCTGAGCTACACACTCTAGGGACCTAAACCTTGTCACCACAATAAACAGGACATGCTGGAGGGATAGATTCCTGTCCCAGAGACTTCCCATACTCTGGAACAAGCTACCCATCTATGTCAAGCAAAGCTCCTCATTAGCAATCTTCAAGAAAAATCTTGATAAGTGGATGGGAAATAGGAAATACACCCCGTGATCACTTCTGTGGGTCTGCTCGACAGGGGCAGAGGAAAATAACTTTCTTGGGTGGCGTAAGCCAGGGAAGCTTGTTGGCTAGGCTTACTTAGGCTGCTGGGCCAATAGCCTAGTACCTACCTATGAACCTATGACTGTAAGTTATTTTTTATGATACTCGTTCCTCCTACTACTACTGGAACTGTCTGGGTATCCTTTTTCTACATTGCCCTCGTTTTTGCCCAGAAATCCTGGTATTTTATGATTTTGTGTCTCTCTCTGTCATAAGATACTACAGTCAGGGGGTGTAGCAATTTCAATGATCAATGCTACTTTTGTCTTCTTTTCATGGACTATTATATCTGGTTTTCTTGAATCTGTTTTCTGCACTGTTGGTAATGGGTGATCCCATGTTATATTAACTTCATCATTCTGTATAATGCTTTGTGGCTCATGTTTCCAGTGTCTTTTAGCTTCAATATTATACCTCAATATTATAATGTTTGCACAATTCTCAATGCAACAGTCTTGCCATATTATTATGCCTTTCAGTATGCAGTCCTTCTGCCATTCATATATCACAACCAGCAACAAAATGTGCAACTGTTTCCAATTCTGTTTTACAAAACCTACATTTGTCTGTTTCTCCCACATATTCAATGGACTATGTAAACCAACATGCATGTAGTCCACTATCTTGAGCTGCCAATATTACCCTTTCACCTTTTGGTTTAAATTCACCAATCCTTAACCATTCCTGCCTTCAGTCATGATCAATATGAGGTTGTTTCAAGAGTTTTCTATACTTGCAACTATATTTATGCATTTTCCACATTTATTGCCTTTTCATCTGATCCCTCACCTTATATTCTTTCTTTTATTTTTTGGCACATTCAGTTGATACCTGAATTTATCTATTCTGGTTTGATTACCATTCCCACTTGACACTGATATACTTCTGCTAAACTAAGCAGAGAAGCCACCTTAGACTTATTCTCCTCATGTTTTAAAACTTTCACTACATTTGGGTCTAGTGAGGTCAGTAGTCCTACAATTACAGATCTATATGTGTAATCAATTTCGAGGTGGCCCATACTGCCTTCAGAATGGGGAATATATAGTCTTGGTATGCACTGATTTCTATAAATCATTTGAGGAGCATGAATCATCCTTCTTGTTTTCCTATCCAACCTATCCAACACCTTTTGGGGCCAGTCAATCACTCTGAAACTATACTTTAGGAAAGGAAGAGCAAATTGGTTTATAGCTTGAACTTTGTTCCTAGACGTCAGTGCTGTTTTCAGTATTAATTTAAGTCTTCTAAAATATTCCATACTAAGTTTTATTCTCATTTGTTCATGTTTTATTGTTGATCCTTCATCAGTTCCTAAATATTTATACACTTCCTCTTGCTCAAGTTTTTTTATATCACATTGTCTCCCAAACTGATGTTTTCTTGGTGCGGCAGCTTTCTTGCTTTAAAGGTTGCTTTTGCACATTTATCAAGACCAAATGACATTCTTATATCATCTGAAAAAGTTTTGACCACTTGCAGTTGTGCTTTCATTTTACTCATCTGAAGAACTATGCAATTTTAAATCACCCACAAAAAGAAGCTGAGAAGTCTTTACAATTTCTTACTTTCTGGGAGCCAAATTGTAGCCATTACCTAATCTATTAAGTAGACAGCTTAATGGGTTAAGGGGAAGACAAAAGAGCAGCATTAATAAAGAGTCATCTTGGAATATCCCCCTTTGGATTTTTATCCTTGGAATAATAAATTGTCCTTTATCATGGCTTTACTGTAAAAGTGGTTTGCTACTGTTTCATGATCACTGTAATGTAATTGTTCAGAGTAGGGTGTATCGTATACATTTTTAAACACACTTTTATCCATGAATGTGGAATACTGTCATTTTTTTTGTAGTCTATCCATGGCAAACTTGGATTCTTCTGCTTTTTACACTTTTCCATTATGATTTTATTTTACAATAAATGATTATTTCTTCCATATGACTTGGTTTAATTACCCTTTTGTTCTATTGCCATGATTGAGTTTCTTCTAAATAACTATAAACTCTATCAACATCAATTCTAGGGTATAGTTTGTCAGAGGGCAAGTTATTGGTCTATAGTTGTTAGGATAGCTTGCAGGTTTGTTCTTAAGTAGAGCTTTCTTTTTTCTGTTAACCAGGTTGGTGTCTGCTCATACAAATAGTTCTTACTCATGGCTAAATCTTCATGTAAAGATGTTAATACTTTTAGCCAGAAGTTAGGTGCTGCATCTGGGCCTGAGGTTTTCCAGTTAGAAGCTTTTCTTAACTTTGTTTCAATCTCTCTGGCTGTTACTTCATCCCATTTCATATCATGTACATTTGAACTTATTTTTCTTTCTTTTACTTCTTCTGTCCATTTAGCATCTTTGTTATGTTCCACGGGATCTTCATAGATATTTCTGCAAAATGTGTCTATTTCTTCTGTTTTTTGGTGTGTTTCAATTCCTTTTGCCTTGTTTCCCAGTTCTCTATAAAACCTTTTGGGGTCATCAATAAATTGCTTATTTTGTACTTTTCCTTTATATTTATCTGCATATCTTTTGGAGTTTTTCTGCATGTGCTGACATTTTTAGTTTATTATTTGCGATATTGCACTATAGAGCCTAATCTGTTCTGATACTGTGCATTGCTTTTAACAAGTCTGTCTTTCTGAGTATTTTTGCTGATCTGTTCCTTCTTCTATACTCTTTTAACAGTGACACCTCTTGTTTTAATTGCTTTATAGTTTTCTCTATAAGATACTTCCATGATGGCATTTGATTTCTCCCCTTCCTTTCCGTTACTGCCCTGTTTTTTTGTGGTAAGACCTTATGTTATTAATTTAGCTGCACAGTAATACATCCTCTTTACTTCTGTTATATCGCATAAATCTCTATGAACAGCCCTAATTACTGTGTTCATTTGTTTTATCAGTCTCCTAGCTTTTTGGGTTTTATTGACTTTCTGTAGTCTGTTTCAGTCATTGATCTTAATATGTCTGTCCATCTCTACTAAATGAAGCAGCTCTTCTCTTAGAACACATTTTCTTCTAAACTGAGGGCACTTTCTTTGTTCTCCATTTCCTGTTGTCATTCTACAGAAAGTTCCAGAGCATCTTCTTGTACCCACATTCTCTTCAGGTTCATCCTGTGTCAGTCAATGGTTTTTCATATGGGAACTCATTGGCCTATCACTCCACAGCACTGACTGTGTCAGAGTTGCCACAGTTTCCTGTGTCTTCCCTTGCTGTGCAACTACAACTGAACTTGTGTTCAGGTTTCCTGTGGAAGGCTCTAAAGCACTGATGGTGAACCTATGACATGTGTGTCAAAGGTGACATGCCACAACATTTTGGGTGACACACCAGCGTTCACCAGCACCCGAGTTACCAATGAAACTGAATGAACAAAAATACAAGAAATATGTGACCCTACACTTATCTATTACAACTCAGCAACAAGTCATTAATTGATGTTAATCAAATCAAATGCAATGTGTTCCATATTTTTTTCAGTTCAATTCAAAATTACTATTAAAAGTAGGGTAATTTTCTGGTGCTCTGTTTTAAACCCAATTATCAGTGTGCATATTTTTTTCTATATTGTAAGTCACTGATTTTTCTTTTACTTTTGTGATACATAGCAGCATACATGATTAGAATGTATTTTTTAAATTGTTTCTCTTTTGTTCGGGGGGGGGGGTGTGACATGTCAGCAGACTCAAGACAGGCATTTTCCGAATTTTTGACACGTCGAGCACAAAAGGTTCACCATCACTGCTCTAAAGTATCTTTGTATGGCAACTGATCAGAGGTTTCCTGCTCCACTAGTTTTTCCTTAATCTGGGGGTACATTGATCTATCCTGCTTTGATGTTATCAGAATTAGAATTTCTACACTTAATTCCTTCATATCACAGGTAATTTCATAACCTCGGTTTCTATTTGTTTAACTTCTCCATTACTAATCCTCTTTTCGACTTTTCTCCTTTATTTACTTATTTTTGTATTGTAAAATTTTCCATATCTGGATGCCATTGCCTGTATTTCTCTACAAATATCTTTGGTGATGCTCTTTTTGTATTGATTAGTTTTGCTTTCTCCTTTGCATAAATATTACACCATATTAAATCTCATTCTCTTTCCCATGTCCATATTTCTAATTCAGATGTCTTCTCTTACTCATGTTTCTCCTTACTTGGGGGATTGCTGTTCCATCATGCTGTGATATAACCTATGTTACACAAAAGTCTTCATTTCACAGGTATTCTGTAACTTCAGCTTCTATTTTTTAACTTCTACTTTACTAATCTTCTGTATTCTCTCTTTGTGATTTTATTTTTTGTATTGTGAAATTTTCCATATCTGGATGCCTTTGCCTGTATTTCTCTTCAAATATCTTTGGGGCTGCTTTTTTGTATTGATTAATTTGGCTTTTTCCTTTGCATAAATATTGCACCATATAAGATCTCTCCATCTTTCCCATGCCCATATTTCTTTTTTATACCTTTTGAAAATCTCTAGATTTTGTTCTTTATATTTTTGCACTTCTTCAGTCACTTCTTTTTCCAAATGGCCCAAAGTTTCTTAGTCTATATAATGTTTTTCATAAATCTGTTGTATTAATGAACACAATTTTGTATTTGAAGCTTCTGATAGTTTTCCTTGTGCAAGTATTTTTATTTCCACTAATTTCTCTCAATCTTTTTGTGTATCTTCTGTCTAGAAATTCTGAGCTTCTTGCATAATAGTAACCGTACATAATTTTTTCTTACTCTCAGTAGTCCACTCTAGTCTCTGTTTGTATCTTCTGGCCTGTCAATTTTTGTGACTTCCTTCTACAACAGGGGGGCCATCCTCCACCTGGGCCTGCCTTGGCCCCATTGTAGAAATGTTTCCCTGACTTGGAGGATTATACATTGTCATTTTTTCCATTTCCAGCACTGGTGAGCCTACCAGGACTGGACACTTTTTTATCCAGGGTCTTTTGCACCCAGCTATCTTTTTTTATTTTTTAACCTACTACTGCCCATGATATATGCTATATAAATTACAGCCTATATATCAGTGTCATCTTGGTGAGATTTTGTGAAAAATGGGGTCCACCTCCTGAAGGTCCTCACCAAGATTTTTGGGCGACTTCAATTCCAGCAATACTATTCTCCTTTGCTTGCTGATTCATCATCTCTCCATTCAGACTTAGGGTGCAATGTGAGTGAACTGGTGCACTTCAACACCAAGCACACCTTAGTTATTTCATTGTGATGGCACAGTCTTTTCACCAGCTCTGTATAGCTGGTCTCTTATAGGTTCATGGGTTCATAGAAACTTAATAGGCCTACGATCCATGAGGATCTTTACAAGCCTAGTCATGTATCCCAAGTAAGTTTCGAGTCCTAGTATTTTAAGTATGATTAACCAAGAGTCCTTTGTAATTTTAATACAGATAATTCACGGAAGTCATAAATTTACATGTTACTCCTGTCCATAGGGACAAATGTGCCAGTTTGGGGATGAGCTTGTGGCTTCCTATCCACTCATTCAGATTACGCTTCAATAGAGAAAGGAACATACTTTGTTTTACATGGAGAGGAAGACAATTCCAGAGAAGTGGTATTCTTTGCAAGAAATATTTAACTCTCCAGTATGTTTTATTTAAGTTGCAAAAACAATTAAGATTTCTTAAGTGGGTACTTCTCTCACTATTGGGATTAAGGATGTATAATAGATCTGAAAGGATAGAGGCAATGATCATCCCCACACCCAGTAATCTGTAAGATACCAAGAAAAGTAATGAGGCTTTGAGATGGTCAGTGTAGCTTTTGTAATTTATGCCCTTGATATTCTTAGTAAAAAAGCATTGTGATTACTCGAGCTGTGCCAGGTATTTGAACAGGTACATATTGAGGATGACATTGTACTCAATGACTGGCCCAATGAGTGCAATATACAGTGGAATGATCACTTCCCTGAACCTGTATAACATAACCTTGCTAATAAGCTGTGCAATGAAAAAGGAATTACTTGCAACAGTGGATACATCATGACTGAATGACAACTCTTTATTGACATGGATTCCAAGGTCCCTCACCACTCAATTTTTAGGGGTGTACTGTTGATATGATAGTTGCAGGCAATGTCATGCTTGTCCAAGATACAGCTATGTATTTTTTGACATTTCATTTTAGACCATAGCTTTGACACCAGCAATTTGTTTGGGAAAGGCCTTCCTGAAGGATCTTGGTATCTTCTGGAGAGTTCATGATTTTACCAAGTTTACAGTCATCTGTGAACTTGGTCAGCCACAAGCCCATCAAAATTTTGAGCTCTGAGAAATAGATGCCAAAGAGGAGTGGCCCAAAGAACGAACTCTGTGGTATGCTACTAGTAACAGATATTTTGTAGGAGGTAGATCCACCCATACTAACTTCCTGGGTTCTATTTGTGAGTCAGTTTACTATCCAATGAGTTACACAGGGATTTACATTTTAGCTGGATGAGAGATGGTATCAAAAGTTGTTTTAAACAAGTTAACCAGATTAAGTAGATAAGATCTGCTCTTAACAAAGCTGAACTGTCTCAGGTTGAGAATCTGTAGGTTGCCTATGTCCTTATTTAACATTTCCATAATGACCCTTTCCATAACTTTACAGGTGAGGCTGGTCAGGTTTAGAGGTCTATAGTTGCCCAGGTCAGTTGATGCCCCAACTTTCTGCAGGGGATGACTGTTGCAGTCCTCCACTTGTCTGGTACAAACCCTGATTGGAGGCTGATATTGAAGACCCTCTGTAGGGGGATTGAGAGGCCCTGTTTCAGGCAGACCAGTATGCATCCTGGTCAGGGCCAGATCCAGCAAAATGCATGACCATACACCATTATTAAAAACAATGTCTGAACTAACTTCCTTACTGGGCTCTTAAAAAAAAATTCCTGCTCAGCTGCCAAAACAATTTTCCTGATGGTCTTCTTTAATAGAAAGATTTCCTGTTCAGTAAGCAGTCTCTTTCATTAGCTCTGTGTCTCAATTGTAATCTGATTGGCTGGAAGCCGGTACTCAGAGCCAATGAAAGACTTCTAGGAAATGGGTAACATTTTCTAACTTTCATAGCAAGCAATTTATTTTTCTTTACATTTCTGGTGGCAGTTGAAGTATGGATTTGCTTTACAGCATTTATGGAATGCAAGTGCAATGGCTATTCTTTTGAAAACTTTTTTGGTATTAATGGGAGACACTAAATCTGAACTCACAGCCACCACAAAGTTTGAGATCACTGAAAAGGAGTTCCATAAAAGCTGTGCAATGAAAATGGAATTCCTTACAACAGTGTAATTAATTATTTTGTTTTACCAGCTGTGGCAGAGATTATTAATGGGATGAAGGTACTTTTTGCATAACGGGAGACAGAGGCAAAGAATTTTTTTTTTGTTTTACCAGCAGTGGTAGAGATCTGCTTTACAACATTCAGGTACAACAGTTAGTCTCTTGCAAACTTATTTTTTTGCATTAACTAGAGACAGACAATTCTATAGCTTTCAGGCACACATGCATGAGTGTAAAATGCCCTAGTTAGAAAGCACTGTCTAGTTATACAACATGCTCAGAATCAAACTTCCCTTACTCCTCCACACAAACTACCAGACCTTCGTTAACTTTTTTGTGTTTTCTTTGTAAATCACTGAGAATTACTGACAGTCATTAGTGTTTCTTAGTTTTTGTTATTAACAGAATACATGTTGATGGAAAACCTGTTATGCTAACTTTTTACATGATTTTCAGTAGTTTGCTCTTATCTCGCTCCAGTTTTGCAGAACATCTCTGATTTTTTGGCATACATATGGATTGTTCTTAAGCAAGCCACTAAACCAGACAGTGCTTTGGGGCCACTGGGTGTTTGAGCTATGCTCCTCAATGGTCCCCTGGACTGAAAGCCTAGGATGTGACCCTTGGTTTCCTTGTTCTGTTGTACATTGACAGTGTGTTTATTATTAAACTTTGAATAAACTGGACAGCACAAAGTCTAGAAGTTTAATGTTAATATTTTAACCATGAATACATTTTAATTTAGCTTTTTTGCAGGCATAAATGTGAAATGCAATGTTTAGGCTACAGCAGTTCATCTAGCACTTAGTTCAGATGAGTAAAGCTATGAGATGCCAAAGAATGACTTCCTGTTGAACACTGTTTGATTGCCTCAGCCTTTATTTGTTGACTTTGTGATTATGCTAAGTTACTTCATCAGACAGTACTCCAGGGCTGCACCTGAAAAGGGAGATTTGTGTTCAGTGGGCTATCTTAGGCTGTTAGCAAATACATTACAGATTTGTCTTTTAAATTCCTGCACTCTTCACATAGGTGCCAATTAGTTCTTCATATATATCTATGATATTTAAGTATGAATCACAGCACACCTATTATAGTTTGATTGGTTGCCAGATGTATTTTCACTAAATGCAAGTTTCAAGGGAAGACAAGCTGACTGTTGCTCATGCTAAGTCTGTTTTCAATGTGAAAGTCTTTTGTTTTTTAGAAAATGTATGTCAGTGTTTTTTGTGTAAAATTTGATACAAGTCTTAAATGAAATCTAAATGTCTGTGATACTTATAAAAGTAAAGAAGAAAATAGTGTGTACACTGGCAGGCTTCAACACTGGCCAGATGCATTTTCAATGAATGTGAGATGTGAGATTTAAGGGAACGTTTACTGTTGCTCATTCTAAGTCTGTTTACAGTGTGAGACTGTTTTGTTTAGCAAATGATCATCAGCTTGTTCTCTAACATTTGAAATAAAAGTTTTAAATTAAATCCAAATATCTGTAATAATTCTAAAAGTAAAAAGAAAAAGAGTAAACACAGTCAAGTAATGGAATATCTGTATAGCTGGTGCAGGCCTCATTCATTACCCTGCATAGAGCCCCATTTGTTCACAATCCAGCTCTGATGACTTTGGAATTATATACTAGAATAATTCATTAATATTAGCCATAGGAAGGTCAAAATGAGATGTAGGTGTCCTGCATGCATGTAAGGCATCCTTCCAAAAACAATTTGTTGTATGTAGTAACACTTTTGATTTTTTTGTATGAATTCTGGGTCATAGAACAAAAGCTTTGTTCATTGCACTATAGAATGAATTCATTAATAGGCATTGATTATGTAATATAGTCTAAGCATGTTGCATTTTAGTAATATATTTTACAGTACTTCTTTACAGTCTCCAGCAACTGCAAAGATGTTGAAATTTCTCAGGTCACATACTCTCCATTATTTGGACTGATCATAAGAAACGTCTGATCCTCAGTATCCATTATGTAGCCATTGCTGCATATTACAGTGATACAGTCTTCTCTATAAGATTAGATTGTAAAGGATTTCTGCATTTAAAAATAAAAAGAAAGTATTGCTCCAACCAAAGGACCTCCAATGAACTATAAACACTCCAAAATGGAATAAAAAGTCTTTATTTGACCACACAAAGATTAAGCGCTTTCATCCCATACAAGTTGAACTTCATCAGAATCTTATGTTGTTTCATTAATTTTCCTTTCTTTGCGTCACTTTTTCCTTCCCTCTGTTATTTCCTGGAGATACTTGGAAGAGCCAAATTCCAGGAAATAACAGAGGGAAGGAAAAAAGTGATGTGGTATTTTGGTATCACTGCACATTTTATTGTTATTAGTTGTTTTTTTTTTGTGAATTTCTGCATTTAGCTTAAAACTGTTAGTCTGGCTGTTGGCACACAGCACTAGAGCTCCAACTTGTTACAGAGGGGTTTCCTATGGCACTGGCAAGGGTGCAGGGTTTAAATCTTTCCACCTTCATTTACCTTATGTGTGATATTGAGATAGTGCTTTGGAGCAATTGGGAATTTGGGCTAGGTTCCTTAAAGGTCTCCGGAACTGCATGTCTAGTTACTATGAACCTATTGTCATTTTTTTGCCAAGCAGTCCCTATTGCATAGCTGATCAAGTTCAGGAAATGTTATGGCAATATCACTAAAACACCTGTTTTTAATGTGCTTGGCAATTTAGTCTTCAAGGTCAGCAGGCACTGCATTTGTTGATGAAGCACTGACATGCAAATTTGTTTGCCTAAGTAATGTGGAATATTCAGATGATTTTTACTTCTGCCGAGATTTTGCATATTGACTTACCGTATGTCATTAGGTGGTTAATATTTCTTATGCTCTTTTAAATACTCTTTTATTTAAACTGTGCTGCACATGGCTAGATCTTATGGTGTGACACTTGAAATTATTATACAGTTTCATGTAGATCATCCAAGGCTGTAAAAAAGTACATGCAATTTACTTCTTCATAACAATAAAGAGTATTCAAAGTCAACAAAGTGGCTATAACTTCTGATGAGGGTGGGGGAAGGGCTCTCTGTGGATAAAAGTACATTATGCTCTTATCATTTGGTCTCTTTTAAACAGTCTTTATTTTGGTTTTGCAAGACTAAAGTGCATGTGTATGTGTGAATTTAGTTGCAATACTTTGGCTACTATGTGTTTGTGTGAAACAAGTTTGAAATATATGACTTTGGTAATTACTATCTAATTGTTTTGATACAGGCATCTATGAGGGATGCAGTCAACAATGTAGCAAAAAAAGTTATATTTCTGTGGATAAAAATGACTCACCCTGCTGGCTGATAATTAGGCATTAGTCTGTCTCTGCCAGACTAGTGTGCATTTGTGTAAAGCAAATTGGAATACTTTACTGTGGCTACTTTGTCACAGTCAGATGAGCACATAGTCAGTAAAGTAGCCACAACTCTGTGCAGACATTGGTGGATTATAATGACAGCAGTTTGAGTGGCCTTTTATGGCTGAAATGTTCTGAAAAGGATAGTTTTGTCATTATTATTTTATATATTTTGTTTCACTACTAACTGAAAAAAATATTAAAAGCTACAAATTTAATATGCACTCTAACAAATGTTGCCGTATTAAACAAGAAATATAAAATCAGGAAGGTGAATCAAAGAACACATGCATTTATACATGATCTTGACAATGTGTGCTTGGGGCCCATGGTTTGAGAATGGCCCGGGGCTCAAGGTACACTTAATTTGCCAATGGCCAGGTGCATTTTCAATGCATGTGAGTTTCAATGCATTTTTAATGAATCTGAGTTTTAAGGGAAGAGAAGTTGAAGTTTACTGCTGCTCATGCTATGTCTGTTTTCAATGCAAGACTGTCTTGATTAGCAAATGACCATCAGTTAGTCCTCTAAAAATAGAAGTTTTAAATTAAATCCAAATCTCTGTAACCACTGTAAAAGTAAAAAAAGAAAATAGTGAACACTGGAACAGTTTTTAACATTATTTATGGCATTTTGGGAAGAGACAACAAGTAATGTTACACTGGAATGGCTGCGGGGGAGGGGGGTCCTGGTTCATTACCCTGCCTAGGGCTCCATTTAACCATGATCTGGCTTTGATCTTGGTATGTTATCAGCCCCAGTGAAACAGAGTTCTTGGCCTTGGATAGTGCTCTGAGGACTTGATCTAGGGAGAATGGGGGGGTGTAGCTAATGGTATTTGATCTGTGAATGTGGGAGGGTGATGTTAGGGCTAAGTTTATCCACTAATATATTGGCTTTGTCCTCCGTATTAGACTATGTGATATCATTTACTATCAGTTAGCTTTGGCAATTTTGAGCATTATTTCTGAGGTTCCTAACATAGTTAAAGTCATTATCCTTTGCCTTGGTGTCTATTTTTTAACTCAGCTACAGCTTTGGTTGATTTCATCTGGAACCAGATTTCCCTGTTAAGTTTGGAAAAAGTTTTAGCATTTGGAAGGTTACATTTACTTATAGGTACAATGAGCTTTTTTATTGTAGATCCTGTTTATATTTGGGTTCCATCATAGGGGAATATTTTTTTAAATTTGGTATTGTATTTATTTTTGAGGAGGACAGATTCCTCTATGCAGCTATTTACATGTACATGGAATTTGGTGGTGAAGGATCATTAGCCTTGGAACACCTGTGTGACCACCCACTTATTGATCCTGGGCTACTGGGATTTATGACTGCCACGTATTGGCCAATAGGGGCACATACACCTCTCCAACTATTAGCATGGGTTCTTGGCATAGAATGGAGTAGTCAGTATCCTCAATCTCCATATCACTGTCAAACAGCCATGCCCGTTTGGTGACATTAATCAACATGACTAGAGTAAATTTTTACACTATCAAGTGACTAGCCCTGACAAGGTGTGCAGTCTGTGATCTGTGTTCTGCTACCTCAGGGATATTGTGCACCACAGCTGATGCCCAAAGCAGTTGGTCTATACAGCTCTTCCCTCCAATAGGGCACCATCTAGAGTCTGTGTTGCTGCCGACACCTACAAGAAACTACCTAACCCCACAGGCTAAATATACCTTTGTGATCCCCTCTGCTATACTTGACTGAAATTGTACTTTACTGCTATTTTCTGGCTGAATACCACTTGTCACAATTTTGTAAATGTGTTTGATTTATGCATAGTATCAAGAGTGCCTGATCCACATTTGGCACACTGGTGATCTGCACTCTTATGTGTTATCACTAATGTCAGAATATTGGGATTTTTATTTAAACTTTGTTACTATTATTTTTATTTAAACACTGGGTTATTTGAAGGATTTCATGTTTTCCTGGGCTATAGTGATCTCAGAGTTGATAAATATCACAAAGGGTGGGGATGGGGGATCCAGCCCCTGTATTGTTGGTGCAATGGGCTTGCTCCCCACCAAAAAACATGGCCTATGCCATTGCTGGAAAGCATCTTTAAGATCAATTCACTTACTAGGTCAGCAAATTAAAAAAAAACAAATAAACAAATAATTTATTAAATTAAAACTCTACATACACTACTTGAATATTCAGACATCTGAGTGTCTGACTCATCTTCTAGAAACAACTACTAGTGCTTGAAGCCCAATATGTGGCCTGCTTTTGAAAGTCATAAATCTACAAAGACAAGCATTCATTAAAATGTGTAAAATCACCTAAATCGCCAAAATTTACACAAATATAAACCTGATACAACAAAGTGCTACAATGAGTAGAGAAGCCTCATTAATATTCATTGGGTCATGTATTTTCAGCTCTAACTCGTCCAGCACCATGGAACTTTGAATGGTGACTGGCCAAGTCTAGTCTCCATTGGTTTCAGTGAACTGTTCTTTGTATTTACAAAAGCTTGTTTAAGTTAATGAAATGTCCAATTCAGTATTTTCAAACATTAAACTAGCAAATTTTCCAGTTCATTATTTTCTAACATTAAACCTGCAAATTTTAACTAGTCATCAACATAGTTATTGCTATTCTTATATAGTATTACAAATCCTACTTTTACATAATAAGGAACATGATGAAACCCCAAATACACAAGGAAGAAATGTAAGCTATCTTCCAACAGGATGACATATATATTATTTCCCTGTAAAATTATCTAAAATATATTTATACATGTTGAAATTGCTACTGCAAGTTAAATATATGTAAACAATATTACAGCATGATGTTACTATTTCAATATTTGTACTACAATATGTATAGACAAGTCTACATGTTTGTATGTCTTTGCAATGAGATCAAGGTTGTGAGTGAAAAATGTCATTGAACTAGTTAATTTACCCAGTTATTAAATAAATAAAATGATTAAAGTTTGCTGAGAAGCCTGTAGCTGAACTTTTCTAGTATATCATACAACTGGTGCTATAAGGCCTGGTGTGAGAAATGTCACTGATGACAGACTTCTTTTAAGAAAACACATTCAGATCATAATACCAGCTTAAAAGCAATATTTAAGTGACTTTAAAAGGTGGATTGATACTGAACAAAACTAAGTATTTAATGAAACAATTTGGAATGTACTGCATTTATGTTTTCAAAACAAGGTTCCTCATCAAATCCAAAGAAAGTAGAATCTATACAGAACACTCCTGCTCAAGAAAGTCCCTTCAACAATAAAAGACTCAACGAAATAAGCTTACTGTTTATGACAAATTAGTGGTCTACATTCATTTCAAGCATTTCTGCTATAAAAGAATTAACTGAAAAAATCATTACATTTAGTATAAACTGAAATACATGATCAAACAGTGAGAAAGCTAAAAAGACTGGTCATTGTCTTTCATCCCTTTCAAGAACATCAGCTAACAGTAGATACAAGTCTGTGTTAATAGGTACTAAATTAACACAAAACACAATAAACAATAAAATGTACTTTATGCAAAATAAGAAAAAAATTTAACAGATGTGAACAAATGAACACTCACAAAATGAGAAAGTGGCATGAAGTATAATACAGAGATGTATTTATATGGCTATACAATTGATTACTCTTGTAGTTTACCATAAGATATAACAAATATTTTGAAGCATCCACAATCAAAGCTACTACCACCAAGAGAAAAGTGTGTTTAACACTATTTCTCAATTTCATTGTAAAAAGTAGATGAAATATCTATATGAAACCATAATAAAATAAATAAAATGTATTAAATATACCACAAATTTGGGTAATAAACACTGTTTATTACCTGTCCAGTGCTTCAACAGCATATCCTTGCAAGGAAAGGAAAAGAAACCCAAGTGATCTCATGTTCAGACATCCTGTAAATAGCAGCAATGAATATAAATGCAGTAGAGAGTCTAAAGTAGTTGAAGAATGTGTTATGTTTGCAGCATAACGTGCGGTACACAAAATCTGAGAACATAATTTTAGAGACTAGCATTGATCCAGTTTGTCAAAAAAAAGTTTTTTGTCAAACTACCACTCAGCAGATAATTAATGATGATTCATCTCATTCCTTAACTCTGAAAAAGTTTTGCTGATTGTCATCATGATATCAGTGTCACCAGGTAACAAGATCATACTAAAAATCAAGGATGTTGATACCAGTTTCATTACAGACTACACCATTAGTGCTAGCTTAACAGGCACATCAAACAATACTGTGGAAATAAAAACAAAATAAAACGTTTGAGAGAAAAGTATGTTAGCTTCCAGACATAAGTGCACTGAAGCAATGTTTTATAGATGTCTGATTTGCTGAAGAAATATACCATGCAGAATTCCAATACACGTAGGACCTGTAAAAATGTCAAAACTATGAGCATCCCCTTACTGCGGTAACAGATTTTCATATACCTACAGGAGAGTATCTTTCAATGATAATTGATGACTTTTTGCAGAGTTTTATTTCCAGTTACATCTGCAAACAGCTGTTATCCAAGTAACAGACAAAATACTCTTCCTATGCAGAATAAGAGCCACTCTTCAACTGACCCTGAGGCAGCTTTTAATTCTCGTCATTCTTTGACTATGCCAAGTATTTTGGTTCTGGGCTCCACAACATATAATAATAAAGCCCTGAATGTGACCCAGATGACTTTGGACCAGGTGCTGCAGGACCAAGCTGGATAAGATGGGGTAAGCAGTCCATTATAGAAGGAGACAGGAAGCTCAGTCTGATGTATTTCAATCAAATAGCAGAGGCTGGCTATTGTAGACAGGATAAATGGCCAGGGATGAGCACCCACCATGCAGAGTTTTTGCCATAGCAGGGGAAGAGAAGCATGTTTAACAGTACTAATAGGTCTGTGGGGCAGGCACTATTGGAGTCTTGCCTATTCTGGAAATTATGGGGAGTAACAGTAGTTAGGACAAACACAAAACTCCTTATGGCTGTCTGGATGACAGCATAGTTCTTTGTCTCCAAAGCTATGGGGAGAAGACAATGTTCAGCAAGAAATGGGAGAAATGAACTGGAAAAACTACTTATGTTAAGACATAGTAAACTCACACCATTATGTCTGTATCCACATTTTTCCAAAATGCTGGCAGTAGTAAACAAGAAAATAATGCCATGGAGGCAATATATACAAACACATTTGAAAATATAGAGCTACACAACACTTTAACACAGGCCAGTCACTAGTACAAATATTAATACCATTTGTGTTTTAAACTGAGATGCTGCCATGTGAACAGTCTTAAACTTGTGATGAAGAAACAATTAGAAGATATGATGCAATGAAGAAAGCCAAGATGAAAAAGTATGCTAATATTAAAAATGGTCCACCCAGCATAATTTAAATAGGGTATGGCATACTTCTTCTTGAGGGTGAGGATTTTTATTTTTATATGCATAGCACTGATCTTTTTTCAGGGCTCTAGCCTCCCTTCTTCAGTTGGCATAAAAGCTCTGAAGTTTTTGGCACCCAGACCACTGATTTTCTCCCTTGACTGCTTAAGCCATCACTCGTCTGGGTACATAAAAGGTGTCCTAATGGTTTGGAAGCTGAAAAGCTGTTATATCCTCTACATCATATAACCCATATAGCTAAGGCTACTGCAGCAATGATCTAAAGATCAATATCTCAGCAGTAGATCTGCAAGGACTAGTTTTCAATAATGAAGCGGGATGATTGGTCAAAGGTCTTGGGAATATAAGCTTGCAAGTGGTCCTACAAATAAGGTATAGTAATAAGTTGGAAAGTTCATTAATATTAATGGGTCGTGAATGCATTTTAGAGCTTCTGAATGGTACAACACTATGGAAATGTGAATGATACTGTTGCTCATTCATCTTTGACACATAAAACAAGAAGGCTTGGGGTTTAGTTCTGATGCTTTAACATATACAAACACATTAGGATTTATAACAGCATCATTAAATACGAATGAACTAGTTAACAAACAGAGCTTACATACATACATGCTTACATCCCAATAGCTAACTACAAAATGACAGTCAGGCTTGCACTTGCTCAGTATTTATACACTTGTGCAAGCCCTTGGGTAGCTTCTTAAAGGTGTATACATTTTTAAGAAGCTATCCAAGGGCTTGCACAAGTGTATAAATATGTGCTGGCTTAATAACTGGACTGACCTCTGGATCTAACTTCATGGAATACACAATGGGAATTTTGCCTAGTTTGTCTTGGAAAAGATCAGCATAGATAGAAAAAATGTGCTGGGCCAAATTAGAGTAGTGGTCTTTTAGGCTAATTTGGTGGACTTCCTTGTTAAATGAAAGCAGTCCCATTTTCAAACTGTCTCTGAGCCCTAATAATGGCTGAACGTGCCTCTTGACCACATAGAATAACAAGTTGTAGCTTCTCCCAGCAGAGTAACATGAAAGCACTACTGAGCCTTTGGTTTGAATTGCTTCACCTCCATAAGCAACACGTTTCGCACACCTTGCCAAATCAAGCCTTTCACCTTTACACACTCTAGCAAATGTTTCTGCAGACATAACATTTCACTTGGAACCTGTATCAGCTTTGAGCTCTATGGGTTTGCCATTTATCCGAACAGTACAAAATACTTCATTCTTTGGCCTTAAATCTACTGCATTGACTGTTTCATGAAGCACTGACACACCATCAACATAAAGAGTAGGCTTGCCACAGTATAACTGATTAACTTGTTTCTTAAAATGTTCCCTTTTAATGAAAGAATGTGGGCCTTTTGATTTACAAAACCTTTTGAAGTGGTTCCATTTATTACATTTGTGGCATTGCTGGCCAAAAGCTGAACATTTCTCCTTTTTAGATTGATGATTTCCACCACAATTACAACAGCCAGCAATGAAAGTCAGTTGGGGCCCATGCTTTGAGTTTGCTGACTCACTCTTATGCTTCACTGAGACTGTGCAAAGACTGAAATTTGCTAGAAAGTCCTGGGGTTTACCAGTGAGTGCTGCAGAGGTTACAGCTGCCATGAGCTTGGGTCTGTTTCTTTTAATAACATGCTGGACACTATCAACATGAGCTTTATCACTGTGCCTTCTACAGCTGCTCTCATTTGTAAGCATGTTTGTGTGCTTTTCTGTGAGCTCATATATCTGGCAAATCTCGACGGCCTTATTCAAAGTTAAATCACTTTCACGAAGTAAAATTTTTCTCATAGCATAATCTTTTATACTACTCACAAGTCTGTCCTTCATCAACCCATCCCTTAAGTCACCAAATCTGCATGTTTTAGCTTTATTTCTCAGGTCAGTTATATATGTTGCAAAAGTTTCACCAGGCTTTTGATCCCTTGTGTAAATAAATGCCTTTCCATTGTGACATTTGTCTGGGTGGGTTACACATTTTTCTAAATTTATATTTTAAGCACTCTGGATCCTCCACTGACTCAGCCAGTACAACAATGTGACGGTTTCCCCCCTCTTCAGCATAGATAACAGGTGCATACACAAATGAGCATTGCCTTTCTATAGCTTCTGAGCCAGCTAAATTAAGTAGAATAAATGCATTTGTACGGTAATCTTTATTGCAGCCTATATGAAAATGTCATATTCTTGCTCAAACACTCTCCAGTTCTCAGGAATATTACTGTCATACACAAGTGCACTGGGTTTCCAAAATACATCTGCCATACCCACAAGGTATGCACAAACAAAATGAAAATATGGCCTTTGTAATTATGTACAAACAGACAGTGCTGTGAGCTTGTAACAACATTCAAATGCACAATAAACTCTTCAAAATACTTTACTTTGTGAAATATGCTCTGTAATGGCTGTATTCTGCAAAATATGCCTTGTAATGGCAGTACTTTGCAAAATATGCCTTGTAATGGCTGTACTTTGCAAAATATGCCTTGTAATGGCTATACTTTGTGAAATAGCTTTACTGTAACACTGCACAAACATGAAAACACTTTACTTCTGATAACTCATATATCTTTGCTTAATACGAAATACATATGTTTTATGAAAATGTGGTGTGTTTCCCCTTATTTTGTTTGTTTTATGAAATATGGACTTTATTTCAAACATTTTCCGTAGTAATTTGAATATTTACATCAATATCATACATACCAGTTTATGCGATTATTATTTAGTGTGTTCTGTATGCCTTGTTTCATTTTATGCGAAAAGAAATAGTGCTGAGCAAGTTTTAATACCTGAAATTTGTTTCTGACCTGTTTTGAAAAGTATGCACAAAGCAAGGGCCTTAAATCATTTCAGCCAAGCCGTTTCTGACTCTATGCCCCTCTGGTATGCTTCTACTGACTCCATGGTCTTTTAGACATGCCACTTCTGACACCATGTCACTCATTTATCTCTGACAAATAAAACAAGAAGGCTTGGGGTTTCGTTCTGATGCTTTAACATATACAAACACATCAGAATGAATAACAGCATCATTAAATATGAACAAACTAGTTAACAAATAGAGTTTACGTACATACATGCTTACACCTCAACAGCTTATTACAAAATGGCAGTCAGGCTCACAAGTGCTCAGTATTTATACACTTGTGCAAGCCCTTGGATAGTTTCTTAAAGGTATCGACACACATATGGATCTACAGATACCAAACTACAAAAACATGAGTAAAAACCAAATATTCCAAATGCAAAACCAAAACAAACCAACAAAACACTGCCACTCAGGATAAAATAATGTGAATGGTAATTGGTTAAGTCTTACATTCAAAAATTTCAAGTTGAGTGTTCTGGGTAAGAATGTGGAGACAAGTTTAACAGTCTATTGCTTTTGTTTCTGGAAGTACATAAATACTTTTTTAAGACTACTGTTTTTTGTATTATGAGTACTGCCTTTAAATTTGGAAAGTAAAAGCATTTTATTAGTGATAACTATCTGAGCAGTGCTCCCAACAACTTTTAGTGAGCTCCTGTACCTCTTCACTTTGACTATTTCAGTTCTTTGAAGAATGTGGAGACAAGTTTAACAGTCTATTGCTTTTGTTTCCGGAAGTACATAAATACTTTTTAAGACTACTGTTTTTTGTATTATGAGTACTGCCTTTAAATTTGGAAAGTAAAAGCATTTTATTAGTGATAACTATCTGAGCAGTGCTCCCAACAACTTTTAGTGAGCTCCTGTACCTCTTCACTTTGACTATTTCAGTTCTTTGAAGAATGTGATAATAGACAGAAGAAAGAATGTAACATTTTTAAATGACTGCACCCCCTTATCAATGTTAGACTTTAAAGACATATGCAGATACAGATTAACATGTAGTTGTGATGCAGTAACTTGTACATGTTTTACTTTACCCGTCATACCAGCACTCGCTCTTGCAGCAGTAGTAGCACTATTTGCATGTTTTATCAAGTCATTAAGGAGCGCATGTCTCTGATTTTTACATTCCATATCTGTCTTACTTATCTGCATGAATGTATCTTGTACTTTAAATGAAAACTAATTTATCTAAAGCTAACCAACGGTTTTGTTTAATTAGATGTAATATAGTTTTAGTTCCTGTACAATAAACTGTTCCTGTTACTTACTTAATGTAGTTTTAATACTGCTTCTTTCGCTGTTTCATTCAAGTGAATCTCTCCATTTGCCTTGTATTTGTGTTAGAATAAATTTAAAAAGTTTTATGTGATCCTTTGCCCATCAATACCAGCTGAAAGTGTGCAGACACTCTGGGCATAGTGAAAACAATATAAAATTATACAAAAATGTCAGTCTTATAAAGACAGGTAATCTAAGAATGGAGGACACATGATAATCATTAAAACATCCAATTTTGTTACCACTGCTGGGCACCCAGACTTTACCAGCTTTTCTTTTGGTTTATAAAATACCAAAGTAACTTCTGCACATATCAGGAAGCACAGTGATTGTTGGTGGTTAGGAACAGCATTTCATTTGCATGTTTTTACACATTAGTTTGCACCCAGTTTTGTATAATTAAACTACCTGTTTGCTCTGCTTTACTGACTTGAATACAGTATTTTCATAGGTTCATAGGTTCATACTAGGCTATCTGCCCTAGGGCATTTATAAGCCTAGCCAGAGTGTGTTTTTGCCACCCATTTTAAATTAATTTTGCTATGCCCTTTTTCGAGGTTAGTATACTGTGCCTCTGTCTAACAGTGACACAGAAGTGATACCCGGGGTAAACCTATGATCTCCCATCCACTCATCAAGATTCCTCTTGAAGAGAGTCAATGAGGGACTCTGCCTAACCTGGACTGGGATTTTATTCCAGAGTGAAGGGAGCCTCTGGGTTATGAATCTGTCCCTCCAGCATGTCCTATTTATTTCAGTACTGAGGTTCAAGTCTCTCGAGCGCGTAGCTCGATGGGATTTGGATTTTCTGTGGTGCAGCATGTCCATTAATTCCGGGCTGGACATGGCTTTATACGTCAGGCACAGATCGCCTCTGAGCAGGCAGTATGCCACTGAGTAGAGCTGGAGTTTCTTTAACCGGGCAGCATATGGCATCTGTTTGAGCCCTTTTATCCTCTTGGTGAGGCACTTTTGGGGTCTTTCCAGTTGCTGCAGGTGGCTGGTAAAGTACATCCCAAAAGGGGCATTGTACTCAATTATGGGCCTGATGAGGGATGAGTAAAGAGGCACGATGACCTCCCCTGATCTAGATGTGAATCCCTTCATGATTAGGTGGGCTATATAAAATGTTTTTCTAACCACTTTGGCCATGTGGTTGTCAAATGAGAGATTGCTATCAACTTGGGTCCCCAGATCTCTAATTACTTCTTCTGTACTTAATGGATTACCACCTATGTGGTAATTTGTGGGCACTTTGTTTTTGCCAAAGGGGATGACTATACACTTTTTGGTGTTTAGCTTGAGGCCATGGCTCTGGCACCAGTTGTCTGTTTCTATGAGGCCCTTTTGGAGGATGCTTGTGTCAGCTGGAGTGTCGATTATGGCGCCCAGTTTGCAGTCATCTGCAAACTTGGTCAGCCACACAGTCCTCCCGTGTTGGCCTGTACCTCCGAGAAATATATACCGAACAAGAGAGGTCCCAGGACTGAGCCTTGTGGGACGCCACTTGTAACTAGTTTGGAGTTTGACATGGCTCCAGCAATTCTAACATTGTAGGTTCTGTCCTTGAGCCAGTTTGCAACCCATCTAGTGACATAGGGGTTTATATTTAAGCTGGTGAGCTTATCCATAATGCCCGAGTGGGGTATTGTATCGAAGGCTTTTGCGAGGTCCAGGTAGGCTGTGTGGACCACCTTCCCCTCGTCAATGGCCTTGGTGACTGTTTCAAAGAAATCAACCAGGTTTAAGAGGCAGGATCTGCCCTTAACAAAGCCGAACTGGGTAGGATCCAGTGTCTGTAGGTCCCCAATATCTTTATTTATGAGGTCCATGATGATCCTTTCCATAGCTTTGCAGACCAAGCTAGTCAGGCTTATGGGGTGATAGTTTCCAGGATCCGTTGAGGCACCACCTTTGTGGAGAGGGATCACTGTTGCTGTACGCCACTCTTTGGGTACATATCCTGTAGTAAGGCTGAGATTGAACAGTAGTTTTATGTTTGGGTTTAGCTCTTCTTGGAGTTCATGTAGGACTCAGCCCGGGACACCGTCTGGTCCCATTGATGCTGTGTTTTTTGCTTTTGAGAGGGCAGCTCTTTCCTGAGCATCTGAGATGTCAGGGGGGCAGCACTCTGCTAGGATAGATATTTGCCCTTTTGGTGGGGATGGGGGGAGAAGTTTGCGCTGAACCTGTCAGCTAGGATGTTGGCAATGTCTGTGGGTTCAGTGTATTTTTTGTCATTTTGAACTAATTCTGAGCATATCTGGGAATTCCCACCCAGGTTCCTAACATAACTAAAGAAATCCTTGTGATTATCCTTAGTGTCCTGTGTAATATTTCTCTCGAAGCTGGCCTTAGATGATTTTATGAGTGCCCGTAGTTTTTTGCTAATACTGATCAGTGATGCCTTCCCTTTTTGGGATTTTGCTCTATCATGTAGTGGCTTCCTCCTTCTATTGTATAGTTTGTTTATGGCTGGGGTCCACCAGACAGGACGTCTGCCTTTGGAGGATTGGGACTTGGTTTTATTTGGGATTGCATGATCCATGCATTCCTGAAGGTGTTCATAGAATGCGTTTATAAAGGATTCTGCGGTCTGGGCCGTATTTTCCACAGGCCCGGGGGCTTTGAAGGATTCCACCTCGGTTTTGAGGTGTGTGAAATTTGCATTAGAGAAGTTTTTCACTGTGGTTTTCAGGGCAGGGGGTGGAGTCGGGATGTGAATATCCAGTGAGATTAGTTTATGGTCTGATCTTACCAATGATGGATACACTTCTGGTCTGGAGCATAGAGTCCCCATGTTGGTGATGATCAGGTCCAGTATGTTTTCCCCTCTTGTGGGAGTGGAAACGAATTGTTCCATAGCATTTGAGTTTATAAATTCTAGGAACCTTTGGGCTAGGGTGTTGGAGCTAGAGTAATGCTCCCAGTCTATGTTTGGGTAGTTGAAGTCGCCCAATATAATGGTGTTTGGAGAGACCTTCATATTTTCCAGTGTTCTCAGGAAGGCCGAGTGGGGTTTCTGGGTTTGGGAGGGTGGTCTGTAGCAGGCTATAAACTGGAAGGCAGTTTTACCCACTGTTAGTTGCACATGGATAGTCTCTGATGCTTCGTGCTGTGCCACCAACCTGGAGGTGTGGGTATCTTTGACGAATATTGATACTCCCCTCTTTTGTGGTTCAGTCCAAGTTTTGGGGCCGAAAAGCATGGTATGAGGTATAACCTGGTAGTGCTGGGGTGCTCTTGGGAGCCTTGAACCAGGTTTCTGTTACTGCACAGATATCGATGTTCTCCATGCTAAGGAGAGTTTCGAGTGTGCATCTTGAGGTTTAGACTTCTGGTGTTGAGTAGCATTACTCTTAGTTTCTTATCCCTTGTGATACCTATGGAGGTTGGTTTGTCTTTTGAGCCTTGCCTAAAAAAGGCACTATGGGGGTAGCAAGAGCCTTTGCCAATATCCGAAAGCCCAGGGGTGACAGGTGCAAGCCGTCCCTAGCGAAGCATCGTGGCTTGTCGAGCATGTCATCACAGGCTGACAGGCATTGGATCCCCTTTGAATGACACCAATACTTAAGCCAATTGTTGAAATTGATCATCTTGTCTTCATATTGTGGCATCATTCTTGGTGAGGGTAAGATGCTACTCAAGGTGAGGGTCATAACAGCCTGGGCTACATGCTCAGAGAACTCCTCAATGCCCCTTTTCATGTAGTCCAGGGAGGTACGTCTCAGGTCATTCACACCAGCATGGACAATGACTGAGTCATATTTGTACTTGCCTTGGAGTGAGCTGAGTGCTTATTTTACTTTGAGATTGTTCTTGCAGCAGGTTGTGACAATACTACTTCAGTCATTCAGGTGTCAATTACTTTGTTTTCTTCTGATTCTTTTCAGGTGACTTCCTTGACTTCCTCCTATTTTCATTCCACACTAATATTATATATATATATATATATATATATATATATATATATATATATATATATATCTAGGGTCTATATCAGAAGATCGAAAGTTCACAAGAACGAACGCTCAAACATCGAAAAAGCACAAACATCGAACTTGATATTGTGGGGAGGGGGGCTGCACCCCCCCACGCTAAATATATATTCCAACTCCAAGTTCACACTACAGTGAGGAAAGGGCAAATATTCCTATCCTCACTGTAGTGAGACCCCAGAAATAGCGTTTTGATGTCCGGCATTTTCGATCGGAAGAGCGTTCATTCTTGTGAACTTTTGCTTTGCTGATATAGACCTATACATATATATATATATATATATATATATATATATATATATATATATATATATATATATAAATGAACATACACAGATATATATATATATATATATATATATATATATATATATATATATATGTGTGTGTGTGTGTGTGTGTGTGTGTGTGTGTGGGGTCTACCTCGACATAGCAAAATTATGTTTCAATGAAACGTAATTACAAGACCCCTTTTTCCCGAAACTGCATTTTTTCCAAAATGCAATTTCACGAAATATCAACTAAACAAAAAAACATAAAAACACACACACACAAAAAAAAACAACACGACACTAACCACATGTATGGATGGGGGCAAGCCCCCTGCACCCCCGCTACTTTTATATTCTCACTCCGAGATTGCACTACAGTGGGGAAATGGGAATATTCCCTTATCCTGCTGTGCCGTGATCTAAGCAACAACCTCCGGTGCTGTTCTCTATGTTGATTTTTCCCGAAAATGCAGTTTCGGTAAAAAGGGGTCGTGTAATTACATTTCGTTGAATCGTAATTTAGTTGGATCGAGGTAGACCCATATATATATATATATATATATATATATATATATATATATATATATGTGTGTGTGTGTGTGTGTGTGTGTGTGTGTGTGTAATATATCTATATTTCTATTTATATCTACCGCTTTTTTTCTTTATGTGTGTGAGTGTGTGTGTGTGTGTGTGTGTGTGTGTGTGTGTGTGTGTGTGTGTGTGTGTGTGTGTGTGTGTGTGTGTGTGTGTATATATATATATATAAAACAGATAAATAAAAAGTTGGTGTCAGCTCCTGAAACACTTCAGTTTAATTCAAAGTGCATGAGGCAAGAATAAATGTCAATGACAAATAAGGTTACCTTTCTTTGTATTCAAGCACAGTCTTTTCAGACCAAAACGAAATGCAAAAAGCTCCCCTGTTGTTCCGTTGCAAAGTACATAGAGCTAATATAGAAGGCAAACCAAAATTACGCTGTCGGCAGTTAACCCAGGTCTGTTCAGACCGTATTAAACGATAAAGCCAACTGGATGGTGAACGGACCAGAATGCTGTAACCAAAAGATTAGTCCAGGTCTATTCAGACCAGAAGCCAGCAAAAGACAAGGCTCGGTAACCATATAACATAAAATATGCACGCCTCTGCAGTGGAATAATTATAGAATTCAAGGAGCATCAAACGTTCTGATGAATAACAGTAGATTTATTGGATCCACAAACAACGATGGTAAGCGCTTTCGCAACAAGTGCTTTTTCAAACCAATATTTTCACCAATTAACCAACACTCCCTTTATATACTTAAATCATTAATACTTAATGAGCACATTTAAAGAAACATCTAACTCAATAACAACTATTTATAGCGACTATTTACAGCAGCTATATCAAACATTTAAAAAGATAATATAAATGTAATAATGATAAAAACGATAAAAAACAAAAATAAAAAATATATGCTTAATATAGAACCATAAAATAAATACCACATAATAAATTCATTCTGTGCATGCTCAAAGGAAAATAAGAGATGCATATGCATATAACATATCATAAACATAATTGTATATAATACAATAAGAAATACAATCCAATAAAAAACTTGTAGTGTATGATATGTAGAACATACTAATTAATAGATAATCATCATACCTGTTGATAGCGAGGAACCGCTTAATAGTGATGCAATTGTAAAAATGAACTCTGAATTGAACACTCTAGAGGCTAAACTTTTAAAAATTAAATGACTGCAGTTACAAAGATTTCACTTTGAAACTTGCATACAGAAACGCATAGTACCAAGGGGACTAAGAGTTCTAAAAATGCCAACTACGGGAAATACGTTTCCTGAACTTTTGAGGCGTTGGCAACAGCTCAATCTGGAATTGAGCTTTAGTTATATGAAGCTTTTAAACGATTATTTTTTACCTGAAGAACAGGAACTTTGTAAATCAATTAAATGTAGACAGATTGAGATGTATAATAATTATGATGATGTATTATTGGATTCTAAACTTGAACATGTTATGGACAATGTTGCATTATTTGAGAAAAGGTTGCTTGAGCAGAAGAAACACAAGCTAGCCAGAGACACCTTTGATTTTGCTAATGATCAGGTGTTCACTTGGCCTAGGTTTTCTGCAAGCAACAATACAAGATCAGATGGGCCTCAAACACTGCACTATACAACATATAATAATGTTTCTAAACACACAGACACTACAGTTAATTTTAAAACTCCCACTTTGGACAACACACTCAGAACAGTTAGTACTAATGGGAATATGCCTAATGAACAAGGTAGTACAATAAAATCTAATGTTAGTACATCATCTGCCCAGTCAGATGTGCATCAAGTCACGGTAGAACAAGTGACAGAACCACAGGTTGTTCAAAGCAAAATTAGGACACAACAAATGGTATATAAAGAGGGTGAGCTCTCGTGCCCTTTACCCATAGCAGAGCAACACCAGAAAGGCAGGGAGCGGTCTATGAGCAGGGGCAGACAGAAGAGAAAGGCCCCCAATTACGAAATGAAGGAACCCACTATCAAAAAGATGTGGGAAAGACTAACCTAATACACAATCTGTCAGACAGACCATTAAATAAATATGAGGAAGAGGTTTTAAATAAAGGATTAACTTTTATACCCTCCAAGAACAGTACGATCTCAGATTGCATCCTGGATTTAAAGTTGTTTACTCGTAATTTACAGTTGAAAGTCATGTTTGACAACAGAACATTTAATCATACCTCTATAGGCTTCAAAAAACCAAGTTTGATGACACCTCCTTTACATCCCATCATAGATGTGTTTGGCAAAGCAGTAGAGAAAGACCTCTACTCTATGCATGGCAGTAATATTAACCATAGAAGACACAATTTGTCTTATAGGCAATCACAGGCCTTAAAAGACCTAATGTCAGACAATAATATAACAATAAAACCAGCGGACAAGGGGGGTCCAATAGTGGTTTTTAATAAAATAGACTATGTAAGAAGGATGTTGGACTTACTGGGAGACAATGAACACTATCAGGTTATAACTAAGTCTGAGGTCTTAAGAATTATAACCAATGTTTATGACAACCTTGAGGACATGTACAAAATGGGTCTGGTGGATTTTCAACTTTACAATTTTTTAATAGTGGAAGACCCTGTAACACCCATCATCAAAGGTCTTCCAAAAATCCATAAGAATGAACTCAACCCGCCCATGAGACCCATTGTCTCTGGGCGTGGTTGGGTTACAGAAAATATATCCTTTTATATAGAGAAATTATTACATCCTTTATTAGATAAACATAACATCATA
>NC_056749.1:463343001-463378001 GCF_019279795.1 Protopterus annectens
CTATACAAGCCTAGCCATAACAATTCCCTGGCTATTTCTTCCCACAATATTTACTTCCCTGGATCCCTGTCTAGCAGGGTGACTGATGTGATCCCCGGGGTGAATTTCCTATCTCCCATCCAATCGTCAAGGTTCCTTTTGAAGAGGGCCAAATAGGCACTCTGCTTGACATGTATGGGCAGTCTATTCCAGAGTCTGGGTAGTCTCTGGGTCAGGAACCTATCCCTCCAGCATGTTTTGTTCATTGTGATGACAAGGTTTAGATCCCTGGAGCATGTGGCTCAGAGGGACTGAGATTTCTTTAAGTGTAGCATGTCCAGCAGCTCTGGGTTTGACATGGCCTTATATGTTAAGCAGAGATCACCTTTGAGTAGACGATATGTGACAGAGTATAGCTGGAGTTTTTTTAGATGGTCAGCATAGGGCATCTGCTTTAGGCCTATGATTCTTTTAGTGAGGTATTTCTGTGGCCTTTCCAGTTGTTGCAGATGTCTTGAGAGGTACATACCAAATGGGGCATTGTATTCTTTAATAGGTCTAATGAGGGATGAGTACAGTGGGACAATGACCTCCTTTTTTCTGGATGAAAAGCCCTTAGTGATGAGGTGTGCCACATAGAAGGATTTCTGGACTCTTGTGGCGATGTGGTTATCGAAGGTGAGACCACTGTCCACCTGTGTCCTTAAGTCTCTTATCACACTTTCAGTGTTTAGTGTACTGCCACCTATGTGGTATTTCACGGGTACATGTTTTTTTCCCAAAGTGGATAACTATACATTTCTTGGCACTGAGTTTGAGCCCATGGCTCTGGCACCAAGCATCTGTTTCTGAAAGGCTCTTTTGTAGAATATCCACATCATTTGGGGATACAATAACGGCTCCCAGTTTGCAGTCATCTGCAAACTTTTTTAGCCAGAGTCCCTTAGTGTTGGCCTGTACTTCAGAGAAGTAGATGCCAAACAAGAGCGGTCCCAGAATTGAACCCTGAGATACTCCACTGGATTTGGAGTCAGCTACTTTTACAGTGTGGGTTCTGTCAGTAAGCCAGTTGGCAACCCATTGAATGACGTAGGGATTAATGCCAAGCTTTGTAAGTTATCTATGAATCCAGAGTGAGGGATAGTGTTGAAGGCCTTGGCAAGGTCCAGATAGGCTGTGTGGACCACCTTACCCTCGTCCATAGCTCTGGAGACTGATTCGAAGAAGTCAGTCAGGTTCAGGAGACAAGATTGGCCCTTCACGAACCCAAACTGGGTGGGGTCCAGTGTTTCAAGGTTGCCAATGTCTTTGTTTATAAATTCCATGATAATACAATCCATGGCCTTGCAGATCAGGCTCGTCAGACTAATGGGGAGGTAGCTCCCAGGATCCAAGGTGGATCCCCCCTTTTGGTGTGGGATAACTGTAGCTGTGCACCACTAAGTGGGCATGAAGCCTGAGCTGAGGCTATGATTAAACATGACACTTAGGTGAGGTGCCAGTTCATTTTGTAGTTCATGTAGTACACAGCCCGAGATGTCGTCTGGTCCCATGGATGCTGTATTCTTAGCTTTGGAGAGTGCAGTTTTTACCTGTGTGGCCATTATTACCAGAATTTGGCAATCTTTTGGTATTGAGATGTGCCCTTTAGGGGAGCTGAAGTTGGCAATGAATCGATCTGCCAGGATATTGGCAATATCCTTGGGATCAGTATATTTAATGCTATTCTGTTGTAGCTTAGAGCAGATCTGAGCATTGCCATTTAGATTCTTGACATAGTTATAGAATGCCTTGTGGTTGTCTTTGGAATCTTTAGCAATTTTATTTTCATAACTAGCGTTGGAGGATTTTATGAGGGATCTCAGCTTCTTACTGAGGCTGGTAAGGGAGTTTTTTGCTTCCTGGGATTTTCCTCTTTTCTGCAATAGTTTTCTCTTTTTGTTGTAAAGTTTTATGGCAGGGGACCACCAGATTGGCTTCCTTTTTTTAGAGGAGAGCGTCTTGGTTCTTTTTGGGATGGCATGATTCATGCACAAGTGGATGTACTCATACAGTGCCTTAGTGTACGATTCAACAGTCGAACTTTCAGTTCCCATCTGCATGGGTGTCATGAAGTTTGACACTTCTGACTTGAGTAGCATCTAGTTGGCTTTGGAGAAGTTTTTTACGGAGATTTCCTTACTGGGGGCTGGGAGGGGAGATGTGGATGTCAAAAGTGATTAGCTTATGGTCAGACCTGACAAACGAGGGGGTGATCATAGGTGTGGAGGATCGATTTCCCATGTTGGTAATGATCAGGTCTAGGATTGGAGCTCCTGGTGAGACTATGGATTACTTGATCCAGGGTATTGGAATTTATGAATTCCAAGAACCATTGAGCAAAGATGTTGGTACATGAGCAGTTTTCCCAGTTAATGGCAGGGTAGTTGAAATCACCCAGTATTAGGGTGTTTAAGTTATTATAATCAGATGTCTATTTTTTCACTTATACAGAGGTTATGTAGCTTATCATCTTACGCAGAATATTGGATAGGATATGTTGTAGAGGAGAATGTAAATTATATTAGCACAGCAAACTGATAATACCATAGGAAAGATTATTGCTACTGCTTAGTCAGTATTTTTAGAGTGAAAGAGAGAAACATTACTGAGAGATGTGGGAAGAGTGTATGGGTGTTTAAAAGAAGGTCAGCTGTCAGGATATATAGAAAGAAGGATTCAAAGAAGTTTTGTAATAAAGTTAGGTTGGGGGTGAAAGGTGCTAAGAATTATGAGATATGAGGAAGACGTCTCAAATGGAAATAGGATGTTAGAGAAATAAGGGAAGGAGTGTTTAGAGAAAGGGTTGAGGGTATATAGATTTTAGAGAAAGGTTATGTATACAAAGAAAAGAAGGGGTGAAGAGATTTAGGCGGTTGTGTCAGCCAGGGTTAGGAGAATTCAAAATTATGCTAGCCAGGAGTTGAGCAGGATAATTTCCTGATTTTATTCAGATGTTCTTTTATGAAGGATTTGAAGGCAGACAGGTTAGATATTGTTTTTGTAGTTAGGGGAGGGAAGTTCCAGATTTTGGCTACTGAGTAAGAAAATGAGCTTTGACCTGGTACTTTGGATGGATTTGAAACAGCTAGGCATTTTTTTTATCAACAGACCTCAGGGCTCTATTAGGGACATAAATTCACTATAGGACTGAGAGCTGGGCATGCTAAAGGTTTATAAATGATATTGTATCAGGTTAAGAGATGGACATAATGGAGATAGTTAGGAAGCTCAAGACATTGTAGCATATATAATGGTTTACAATGACGTGTGCTGGTCTTTGTGTTATTGGCAAACCTGGTGACTTTGTGTAGCAGCATTCTATTCTGGATCTAATGTAGGACTGTAAGATAGGGAGGATTGTGGCTCCATATAGAAGGGAGGGCAGGAGGTAAAATTTGACGAGAGTGACTTGGTTGATTCAGGAAGCGTTTATTTCTATACAGCATGCTTAGTTTATGGTGGGTTTTCTTAATATTATGATAGATATGGTTCATAGATTCATAGGTGTGTACTAGGCTAATGGCCCTGGAGCCTTTACAAGCCTAGCCCATAGGATTACCCTGGCATCGTGCCACCTGACCTTAGTTCCCAGTGCCTCTGTCGAGTAGAGCCACTGGAGTGATCCCTGGGATGAATTTTCTATTTCTCATCCACTCATCAAGATTTCTGTTGAAGAGGGCCAGTGAGGTGCTCTGTTTGACATGTATGGGAAGTCTGTTCCATAGCATAGGCAGTCTCTGGGTTAAGAACCTCTGCTTCCAGCATGTTCTGTTGAATGTGGTAATGAGGTTGAGGTCTCTGGAGTGTGTGGTGTGGAGGGATTGGGATTGCTTTAGATGTAACATTTCAAACAGAGCTGGGTCAGACATGGCTTTGTAAGACAAGCAGAGGTCGCCTCTAAGTAGGCGATATGAGACATAGAATAGTTGTATTTTTTTGAGTCTGTCCATATAGGACAAGTGTTTAAGGCCTAGGGTCCTCTTTGTGAGGTACTTTTGTGGCCTCTCCAGTTGTTGCAGGTGTCTAGTGAGGTACATGCCAAATTGGGCACTGTACTCGATGACTGGCCTAATGAGGGAAGAGTAGTGGGAGACAATGACCTCTTTCTTCCTGGATGCAAAACTCTTAGTAATGAGATGTGCCATACAGAAAGACTTTCTGACTGCAGTGGCAATGTGGTGGTCAAAAGAGAGGTTGCTGTCAACCTGTGTTCCCAGATCTCTTATAACACCTTCTGTGTTCAGTGGACTACCATTGATGTGGTAAATTTATGGGAACTGGGTTTTTCCCAAAGGGGCTGATGACACATTTTTGGCATTGAGCTTGAGGCCATGGTTCTGATACCAGTTGTTGGTCTCCGTGAGGCCTTTCTGTAGGATGTCAACATCACTTGGGGAGTTAATAATAGCTCCCAACTTGCAATAATCTGTGAACTTTGTCAGCCAGAGTCCCTTCATGTTGGCCTGGACTTCAGATAAGTAGATACCAAACAAGAGAGGACCCAGGACCAAACTCTGTGGACTCCTCCACTTGTGACTGGTCGGCAGTCTGACTTTGAGTCAGCTACTTTCACACTATGGGTTCTATCTGTGAGCCAGTTTGCAACCCACCTAGTGATATGGTTGATGTTGATGTTCTAGAGTAGTTCTTTGTTTCCTTTTTGGGAAATGGGGGGGAATGGTCACAGGCCTTGCCCAGATCAAGGGGGGCTGCATGAACCACCCTTGCCTTTTCACAGCTCTCTGGTGACTGACTCCAAAGAGTCAAACCAGGTTGAGCAGTGGCATGATACCAAACTGTGTGGGAAAAAGAGTTGGAGATTACTAGTGGCCTTGTTTATTAGGTCCATGATGATGTGTTCCATTGTGATGATTCCATTGCTTTGCATATCAGACTTTCTTTGCTAGAGGGCGTGCGATAGTTCCTCCCTTGCTCCTTTGTGGCTGTAGTGTGGCAGTGCATGTAGCAGTGCAGCATCTGGTTGGGGACAAAGCCTGAGGTGAGGAGAACAGGAAACACAGGGCACACCAGTTCAGTGCCAGTTCAGCCTGTAAGGATTCATAACAAAGCCATTCCAGGGATATTCCCCACCTTGCATAGCCTTTGGAAAGTGTTGTTTTAACCAAGCAGTTTAACCTGTACAGCTAATATACTGGCCTGACAATCTACCGGTGGCAGTGGGATGGGGTGGGGAGAAGGAATGGCAATGAATCCGTCAGCCAGCATAGTGGATATATCGGTCGGCTAGGCAGAGAGATACCTGGAGCAAATCTGGGTATTGCCATGGAGATTCTTTACATAACTATAGAAGGCCTTGTGGTTGTCTTTACTATCTGCTGCAATTCTGTTTTCATAGCTAGCTTTAGATGATTTGATGAGGGATCTCGACTTTATGTTGAGGCTGATAAGGGAGTTTTTCCAATCTTGGGACTTAACCTTATTCCACATCAGTTTCTTCCTTCTGTTCTAGAGTTTGTTTATGGCAGGGGATCACCAGATTGGCTTCCTTTTTTGGAGGGGAGAGCCTTGGTTCTATTGGGTATGGCGAGATGCATGCATTTATGTACATGTTCGCATGTTTGTACAGTGCGTTGATGTATGATTCGACGGTTATGCAAATATTCTCCATTTGCATGGGTGCTGTGAAGTTAACCACCTCTGTTTTTAGGAGCCTAAAGTTAGCTTTGGTGAAATTTTTCATGATGGTTACCTTTGCCGGGGTGGAGTGGGTGCGAGAGATGTGGATTTCCAAGGTGATTAGTTTGTGGTTGGATCTAACCAGGGAGGAGTTTACCATTGGTGTAGAGCAGTGTCTATATCATAATACTGACAGCTTAGGTTGTCGAATCCTAAAACATTGACACCTAAGCATCGAAAGCTAACAATAGCGAACGGCCACATCATTGAATTTTTCCCTCTGGAAAGAATTCAGGTGGCCGTCCGTAAACAAAATAAACAAACACACCCAAACATAGAGGGGGGGCCTTCACCCCCCCCCTAACTAAATATACCAACTCCGAGATCGCTCTACATTGGGGAAAGGGAAAATCCCCGACAACGGCCACACAAATTCTTTTCCGAAGAAAGAATTCGATGATGTGGCTGTTCTCTATTGTAAGTGTTCGACACTTAGGTGTTGATGATTAAGCATTCGACAACCTAAGCTGTCGACAATTCAGTAGGAGCAATGGTCACCCATGTTAGTAATAACCAGGTCAAGGATGTTGCTACCTCTAGTGTGGGTAAGAACGAGCTGGTCCAGGACATTAGAATTAATGAATTCCAGGAAACATTGGGCAAGTGTATTGGTGCATGAGTAGTTTTCCCAGTTAATGGAGGGGTAGTTGAAGTCACCCAGTATGAGAGTGTTAGGTTGGACCCTAATATTCTCCAGGGTGCGTAGGAACATTGAGTGTGAGTCTTGGGAGATGGTTGAGGACCTATAGCAGGCTGCAACCTGAATCGCTATCTTACCCAGTGTCAGCTGCACCTGAAGTATCTCTGATGTGCTATGTTGGTCTACCAGTCTGAAGGTGTGCACATCCTTTATGAATATGGAAACACCATGCCTTTGGAGCTTTGGTCTAAGTTCTGGGGCTGAAAGGTGTGGAATGACTTATAGCCTGGTAGTGCGGGGGTGCTTTCTGCTACCATGAATCAGGTCTCTGTTACAGCACAAATGTTGGTGTTCTCCATTTTAAGGAGTGCTTTGAGTGAGTGCATTTTGAGATTTAGACTTATAGCATTGAGGAGCATGACCCTCAGACTGCATTTGTTTGTAGCTGTTATGGTGGTAATTTGGTCTTTGGAACACCACCTAAAAAAGGCACTATAGGAGTGGAAAGAGCCTTGGCCAGTATCCAGAAGTCTAGGGGTGTCAGATGCAGGCCATCTGTGGCAAAGCATCAAGGTTTTTCAATCATGTCATCCCAGGCAGACAGATACTGGATCCCCTTAGAATGACACCAGAAACTTAGCCAGTTGTTGAAATCAATAATTTTCTGCTTGTACTGTGGTATCATTCTGGGTGATGGTAGGATGCTGCTCAGGGCTAGGGTCATACCCGCCTGGGCTACATAATCCGAGAGCTCCTCCATGTCTCTTTTCATGTAGTCCAGGGAGGTATGTCTCAGGTCATTCACACCCACATGTACAATGACAAAGTCATATTTGTACCTGTTGTTGAGGTACCTGAGTGCATGCATTATGTGGCAGATCCTGGCACCTGACAGACAGCTGACTGTTACTTTTTCCTTATTCAACCTATTGAGTGGGACATCAGTGTGCCTCACTATCAAGTCACCTATGACTAGTGTGCTGGGCATGCTGTTTTGCCTTAGGGGCTTTGGTTGAGTGGCACACTGTTTAGGAGAGTTATGTGTGTCGTGATTAGTGTTGTGTTGTGGTGGTCAAGTGTGTTTCTGCCTTGGAGGTCTCTGCTGTTTGGGTAGATTTTGATTGAGAACCTCCATGAAGGTGGGTGTGTGGTTTGTGTTTTTCTGTGATGGCAGTGCTGGTGTGTGTTCTGGAGGGCTATGTGTTCCATATGGTATGGTGCACGTGTTGACCTTCTCCTCTTGACCAGCCACTCCAGTCTTGGCTGGAGAGTGCGTGGCTTCCAATTTGGATATATAAGTGCATCTCTCACAAGTCTGAATGTTGAGAGGTAAGAAGAAAGGGTTGTCAGTATACATGAGACAGTTGCTACATTGCCTCAGGATGCCCAAGTTCACCAGGTTAATAGGAGAAAGCACAGGGAACTGACCTTTAGATGTGCCTGGAGAGGTGAGTATTAATAACAAGTACTGGAGCTGTTTCCTTGTAGAAAGTTTCGTACTGGTACCACTTTTGTGTGCTACAACAATTACTACAAGAAGTCTGGTAAAGTGCTAGACTAATAAGCTAGTGAAAGTGCAGGAGAGGCGAGAACTAGCAGATCTAAAGGAAAAATTGAAGAGCAGACTTTGGCACCACTCAGAAGCTTACAAACAGTCCTGGATACAGCAAATCTGTATCTGGACCAGACTAGTTACAGAAAAGGCTGGAAGCAAGTGCAAACATGGGCTTTTAAATCAGAAAGTTGAAAGAGAAGGAAAAACTGCCCAAATGGCCAATAAACTACAACTTCTCAGCCAGAAACCACTCCTCTTGTGGTAGATAGGCTACCTAGTGCTTACCACTCCCACTGATAAGCTAGAAGGCTTCCCTCCAACACAGAAAGGCTTGGGGGGCTCAGAAGCTTAAATACAGTCCTGGATACAGCAAATCTGTATCTGGACTAGACTAGTTACAGGAAAGGTGGGTAAAGTGCAAACGCAGTCTTTTAAACCAGAAAGAGAGAAATCAAACTTAAGTTGATTGTCTATAATGACTCCTAGTAGTTTACTTTGGGGACTATTTCAATTACAGTATTATCAGCAGAAAGGATCTTGAAATTATTCATTTTGGGAGAGTGATGTTTTGGCATAAAGAGAAGGAGTTTATTAGGGTTAAGAAAGAGTTGAGAGATAGTAAGCCAGGTTTCAATGGAGATAAAAGTTTGTTGGGTAATAGAGTACAAATGTGGAAGTCTGGGAGAAGAGCAGATGATATTGAAGTAATTGGCTCATTGTAGGAGGGTTCCTAGGGATGAGGAAGTGTGCAGGTTGTTAGTAAAAAATATTAGGGAGTAATGGGCCAAGGATGGATCCCTGTGGGACTCCTGTAGGGGTTTGAAGAATGGAAGAGATGTAGCTTAACCATTTTACAGATTGTTGTCTATAAGTAAGGTAACTGTGGAACCACTGTATACAGGGAGGTGATAGTCCCAGGCTGGACAGCCTAGAAAGGAGTATGGAGTGTGAAACTGTATCGAAGGGTCTTGATAGGTCAATAAATAATACATCTACAAAGTTACCAGTGTCTCTTGCCTTATTTACAGTGTTCATTAAAGATAGAAGGGCAGTAGAAGTACTGTGACCTGGATGGAATCCATGTTGGATGTGGGTAAATAGGTTGTTATGGATTAAAAATTGTACAAATAGTTGGTGGATGCATTTTTCCAATATTTTGGAGATGGGAGATAAGATGGCTATTGGTCTGAAGTTAGTTAGCTCAGTATAGTTTCCTCCCTTGTGGACAGGAATAATATGTAACATTTTCTATATGTCTGGAAATTTAGATTCAGAGATGTATCTGTTGATAAAAGTACTGATGGGGTATGCACTGGAGTCAGGAGCTAATTTAAGGTACTCTGATGGAAGGTTATCTGTGGAGGTACAGCAAGGTTTAAGTTTACCTAATAATTTTTTTATGAGATTTGTAGGGACAGGTTGAAGAGAGAATTTGGATGAGTTATGGGAGGAGTTGTTTTGGGGGTTATGGAGGTACTGGTCAGAGGGTGAAGAGAAGGCAGGATTGACATTATATATGGAAGTAGAGGAGCTAGTGTTGGAGGGATTTAAGATTAGTGAACCTATAGACTGTATAAAATGAGTGATAAAGTCATTAGCTATTTGTAGAAGTGTGGCTTCAAGGTATGGGCAGTGGTTTTTTTTGGTCCCTGGGTTTAGGAGAGATGAGAATGAGGACCAGACTTTTTTGGGGTTAGATCTTTGTTCATGCTGGATGTGGGTATGATATAAAATTTTCTTTGTTAACTTGTTTTTTTATTTGATTGCAGAGTTGCCTGAATACTTGTAGAGTTACATCATTTTTATTTTGTTGCCATTAAATCCAGACTTTGTCTCTTTTTTCATAAGATTTTTACATGCTTTGGTAAACCAAAGAGCAGGATTGTTTCTAATTCTCTTAGTGTGCATTGGGGCAAGGGCATTAAGTATATTTATAAAAGTAGTTTTAAAATATTGGACTGCTTCGTTTAGAGGGGGATGTTTTAGAAATGAACAATTTGTATGTGTCAGTGCTTCATTAAACTTATGCTGAAAAAAGTTTGTTAGGTTGCGGATGCTTTCCAGAATGTGTTTCTTAGTTAGGTGAGTAGCGATTTTGAGGACATAGATGGGTAGATGATCACTTAGGGTATTGGACAGTAGTGGTGAAATTAGCAGGATGGGATACAAAAATCCAGTCTAGTATGGATTGTTGGGTATAGTTTTACTGTATCTAGTAGGAGAGTTGATGGTTTGAGTAAAACCAAAGAGGTTTATGCTATTAGTTGCATTTTCAAATGTCAGCCATTAGCCAATCATTATTATACAATGTGATGTCTGGAAAGCCAATAAACGTGCATGCTGATTGGCTAATCCAAACAGCTTGCACACTGTAAATCAAAAGGAAATAACAGAACAGGTCCGGCCACTAACGTATCATGCTGTGGCGATGGCAAACCGTTCAAAATGGAAAGAAACACAGTAAAGCATTTAAACAAATAACAAAACCCTAAACAAGTCACAGTTACTACACCTAATCACCCCAAAGTCACTAATTATCCTATTACAGTCCTCAGTCCCTCAGCTCGAACAGTAATTAAGTGTCATGCAGCCGCAAATACACTACACACAGTACATAATCACCAGTTTACAAAACAAAATGACACAATAAAAGCAAGCATTGTGAATTCTAATAAAACCATTCACACACTTGGATTCCCGGCAATACCTACATGCAATAAACAACTCTGAAAACCTATCCATTAAAATTAAAGGCTGCACATCCCCTCGCAAAGTCAGAACAGACACACCATACCTAACTTCCACAACCAGCATATACCTTCTAAAAGCACGTACCACATCACCATCTAGTGACCAATTAATAAAGCTACATTAAAGTATGTTTTAAAAAATTTGATGTGCATTAAAAATGGACCAGATTTCTAACATACCTATAAGCTAATAAAACATAACTGCACGTTATAAAGTTCTACACTACTTAAACTATATTTTACCCAGCACCACCCAGCCCTTTTGATAACATCCCTTCAAAAACCTGCACGAGCCCTCTTAAACACAACACTACAAACTCGGGCAGGAAAAAACACCAAAACGAAAGACACCATACATAATAATAATAATAAAAAAAAATGGAAGTAAACTTTGAACTAATAAGTGACAGTGAAATAGAAGAAATATTTAACAACATACCAGAAACCACAATGAAACCATCAACAAGCAAGGAAGTTCTCCAACCACAAGAACAGGAAGTACTACAGCATAATACATCCCATGGAGAAGACAATGGTGTGACAAGCCATACACTTCAGAAAGGTAAAAAAACATTAAAAGCCTATTCCACTCAGAAACCTAACAAAAGACATGCAGAAAAAAACTCTTAAAGAAATAGAAACACTATAATTAGAAAAAGAAGAATCAAGTACAAGAAAACAAGCACAGTGGGCTATAAACATATTTCAAACAAACACAGCGGGCTATAAACATATTTCAAACAAACACAGTGGGCTATAAACATATTTCAAACAAACACAGCGGGCTATAAACATATTTCAAACAAACACAGTGGGCTATAAACATATTTCAAACAAACACAGTGGGCTATAAACATATTTCAAACAAACACAGTGGGCTATAAACATATTTCAAATAAACACAGTGGGCTATAAACATATTTCAAACAAACACAGTGGGCTATAAACATATTTCAAACAAACACAGTGGGCTATAAACATATTTCAAATAAACACAGTGGGCTATAAACATATTTCAAACAAACACAGTGGGCTATAAACATATTTCAAACAAACACAGTGGGCTATAAACATATTTCAAACAAACACAGTGGGCTATAAACATATTTCAAACAAACACAGTGGGCTATAAACATATTTCAAATAAACACAGTGGGCTATAAACATATTTCAAACAAACACAGTGGGCTATAAACATATTTCAAACAAACACAGTGGGCTATAAACATATTTCAAACAAACACAGTGGGCTATAAACATATTTCAAAACTGGAAAAAACAAAACAAACTACAACACAGACTTCCACACTATTACACCAGAAAACTTAAACACAATACTTAGAGAGTTCTATGCTACAGTACGAAACACAAAAGGAGAAGAATACGTAATAAGTGCATTTGCATTCTTACGTGCAGGACTTAACAGATATATTAACAACCCACCATTAAATAGAAAGATTAACATCATAACAGAAATACGTCTAACAAATGCAAATAACGTATTTAAGTCAGTAATTAAAAATTACAGAAGACAAGGAAAAGATACAGCAGAACACCACCACCCACTCAGAATACAAGAAATAACACAACTGAGAAACAGCCAAGTACTTTCCCCAAACACAGTAGACGGACTCGTAAGAAAAGTCTGGTTTGATATACAGCTACACTTTGCACAACGTGGGAATGAAGGAGTACAATACCTCACAGAAGACAGTTTTGCAATAAACAAAGATACAGATGGCACAGAATATGTAACAAAAAATTTTAATGAACATACAAATAAACACAAAGAACATGATGATGTTACAAAACATTTGCTAAGAGGATTCATGTTTGAAAACCGCACAGACCCTTTATGTCCTGTAAAATGTTTCAAAAAATACTTACAAAAATGGCCACCTAATACAAAACAACTGTTCCTCCACCCAAAAAAACAGTCACAACATGTACTTGACAAAATGAAAACATGGTACACAACACAACCAATAGGAATATCTTGCAAACATGTTACTACAAATCTGCAAACAAGCAAACCTATCAAAGCGATACACAAACCGCTCCTTAACAGCAACAGCAGTAACATTACTGTCACAATCAGGGATGGAAGCACAACAAATAATGAGTGTGGCAGGACATAAAAGTGCAACATCACTACAATCCTATTACCAACCATCAGTAGATGAATTTAAAACACAGGGAAAAATAATATCTGGAACACAACAAGAAGCACCGAAAAATCCAATACATCAAGATAATATCAATAATACAACAGACAACAGACCAAGAAAAAAAATGAAAGTCCAGAACATCCATACTTGGAAAATGAATCAGAAGATTATAAACTATGGAACAATAAACATCTACAACATAGAAACACATATATATATATATATATATATATATATATATATATATATATATATATATATATATATACACACACACACACACACACACAGATAGATAGGATGCAATATATAAACATAAAATTAACTATAAACACAGTTTCTCATTACAGGTACTACACTAAGAAGAACTCAAGCCAACATATGAGCATAGACAACCATCAAGTCAGAACCAATACAGAAATATAAAAGAAACTACAACATGAAGACATACCAAAAGCTTTAAAACTATGAAGACATGCCAAAAGCTTTACAACTATTTCTACTTATATAATTATTTCTGAACATTTCTTGAAAAATTAAAAAATAACTTGTATTTAAATTAAAACAGAAATAAACAATAAACACAAACTGAAAGTGTGAACTATTTTATCTCACAAAAAGTGAAAGAATACAAATGAAAGCAAACAAAAACCTAAATAACAACAGCACAAAGATAACACAAAACAAACTAACACCATTGTATAATAGCAATAACCCATGGCTGGGTGTGGGTAATGCTGGATTTACCCACAACTGGCTTTGTTTGGTCACTCGGGCTTCGCTCTTGTGACCAAACCATGCCAACCATGGGTAAATCCAGCATTACCCACACCCAGGCATGGGTTATTGCTATATTGACCCATGTTAGTGGCATAGTAAAGAAAAAAAAAACACTTTTTAAGGTTTTAACTTGGTTCTGTGGGATACTTCTAACCTGTGGGAAAGGGAATTTGAAATAGTTAGTAGATAGCCCAAATCTCTGATGGATTACAAAGACAGACAAATATATTTATTGTGTTTCCTAGTTTCAAGTTACAAAGTAGCTGTGCTACTAGTGGGGGAGGATTGCCTCACACTGCTTGCATGCCAGATAGCCAGCAAAGTAGTTTAATTATTAGAGAAAATTATGAAGTTTTGAATGCTTCACTAGAATTAGTATATTGAGTATGAATTAGGGATTACAATGGTACTACAAACACTGAGCTGGAGAACATAGTATGCCTCCTTTGTAAATGTTGTAGTCTGTTTGGCTAAGAATTAACATGGCTCACACTGGACGATACTGATGTATTTTTGGTGTACCCTCAGCTCACTTTTCATGGGGTTGTGTTTTAGTAGTTGATTTGTAAATTTTGTAGTCTGTTTGGCTAAGAGTTAAAATGGCTCACATCGAACAATGCCGATGACTTTTTGGAGTACCCTCAGTTCACTTTTTCATGGGGTTGTGTTTTGGTAATTGATTTGTAAATTTTGTAGTCTGTTTGGTTATGAGTTATCATGGTTCACAGTGGACAACACAGATGTCTCTTTGGAATACCCTCAGTTCACTTTTTCATGGGGTTGTGTTTTGGTAGTTGATCTGACTCACACGAGACAATGCAGATGTCTTTTTGGAGTACCCTCAGTTCACTTTTTCATGGGTTGTGTTTTGGTAGTTGATTTGTAAATTTTGTAGTCTGGTTATGAGTTATCATGGTTCATAGTGGACTTCGCTCTCGTGACCAAACCACACCAACCGTGGGTAAATCCAGCATTACCCACACCCAGGCGTGGGTTATTGCTATATTGACCCATGTTAGTGGCATAGTAAAGAAAAAAAAAATCAGTAAAATACTAAAGGTATGTATTTCATTTCAGTAATGGTGGTTTTATACATGCTCACCCTGTTACGAGTCTCACTTTTTAAGGTTTTAACTTGGTTCTGTGGGATACTTCTAACTGGTGAGAAAGGGAATTTGAAATAGTAGATAGCCTAAATCTCTGATGGATTACAAAGACAGACGAATATAAGTATTGTGTTTCCTAGTTTCAAGTTACAAAGTAGCTGTGCTACTAGTGGGGGTGGGGGAGAATTGCCTCACACTGCGTGCATGCCAGATAGCCAGCAAAGTAGTTTAATTATTAGAGAAAATTATGAAGTTTTGAATGCTTCACTAGAATTAGTATATTGAGTATGAATTAGGGATTACAATGGTACTACAAACACTGAGCTGGAGAACATAGCATGCCTCCTTTGTAAATTTTGTAGTCTGTTTGGCTAAGAGTTAACATGGCTCACACCGGACAATGCCGGTGTGTCTTTTTGGAGTACCCTCAGTTCACCTTTTCATGGGGTTGTGTTTTGGTAGTTGATTTGACTCACACTAGACAACCCAGATGTCTTTTTGGTGTACCCTCAGTTCACTTTTTCATGGAGTTGGGTTTTGGTAGTTGATTTGTAAATTTTGTAGTCTGTTTGGTTATGAGTTATCATGGTTCACAGTAGACAACACAGATGTCTTTTTGGAGTACCCTCAGTTCACTTTTTCATAGGGTTGTGTTTTGGTAGTTGACTCGATTTGCAACTAGAAGGCAGTCCTGAAAAGGGAGCAAAAGTGGACGATGATGGGGACCTGCCACCATGACTGAATCTCTGCCACAGACACCTTATATGAGTTCTCAAGACGTTTTCTTCTCACCACACCTAGACCACGTGAGTTTGGCTAACCTTACAATATGTGAGTAGTCGGGGCCCCAGTTGCCTATAACTGATGTACGGGATGCTAAAAACTAACTGCCATAAAAGCCATCCTCACTCTACCATGTGTGCCCAGCATTCTCTCACAAAAGTAACAAGCTTGCTTGCTTGATTGCCACTGATTTCACATTAAAGCACAATATGCATACTCTAATTGTCTGCTTTGATCACTGCACAGCATTTTTCTTTTCTGTCAAAAGTCTTAATTGAGTAACAAAGTGCAGCTGGGCAAAGATGTTTCAAAGTTTCTTTGCTCAGCAGAATTTTCAAGGCCACGTTATTGAAATCTGAGTCACTGACAATGAAGACATGAACATTCTCATCCATATTTTTCTTGGTATAAGCAACTGAATTCCTAGAGCAGTGTGAAGAAACAGAAAAAGAAATAATAAAATCCAGCCAGGAAAAACACAAAATGAGGAATAAAGTGAGTCACTAAAGTTAACTTAAAAGCATGCTGCCTTGGAGATCTGCTAGGTTCCATAGCCAATCACCCCATCGTATTCAGAAAGGAAATGAGCCTTCGTTCTAAGTCCAGGTATACAATTATGTTAGTGGAAAGTGAGGTCACTATCATATCTGCTCATTTATCCACTTATTACATTTATAACTAAATGGTCCTCTGAGCTGCAGGCCCTTTTACACAGAAACCTATGTGAAACACTAATATACAGATAAACAATTACAAAATGTTATCACCTATTAGCCCTGCTAGCAGAAAGTTCACAAGATAAAAAAAGGTTGAAACAGCACTGTACAGAAGATAAGATTATATGGTTATCACAGCATGGTACTGAAGAATTTTCACCGTCACTGAAATAAAACAGCACAAGTAGTGACAGAATATAGTACAGGATGTTTTATTTTTCACTGATGTTTGCTTAATCATTAAACAAATTACAAGGCAGTATTAGAATTTGTAAGGCATATATAGTCATCATTAGCTTTTTTCTATGGGAATTATACAGAATATCAGAGCCCATAGGGCAAGGTGAGCAGTTATGCCGAGTGAGTCTGAAAGTCTTTAAGAAGACTGAACATTCTGAATAGCTGTTTGATACATAGGTACAAACAACAGAATTTTCACGTCTGCAACTCAATCACAATGAGGTGACCATCTTAAAAAAGGGTACAAACTCAAACTGGACTGCACCTAGCTGGAGGCATGTGAGTATCCCCTCATATAGCTGTTTCCTTTCATCAGGGGGAAGTACTTGAATAGGAGACAGACCATCCCTATTTAGAAGTCATGCTCCAGAAACAATGTTGAATGTTGCTGTAGAACAAATATATTTAGCTATTTTTTTCAGCATCCTACATAAGCTTTGGATCCTTACCCAACAGTTTGGTGACATTCCATGTTCAAAAGTCAGTTTCCATTGGCAGGGTCTATTCTAGCCTAATCTGTCTCACTCCTATTTGCCACTTATATTGTATCACATGCATTCTCCATTTTTGCCTTGTAGTTACTGTGCAGATTTTTCAACTTGGCCCCACAGGACTATGTAAGTCACCCAACCACTTACCAGCAAAACAGCTCCATGAATGAATCCTTATATCTTTTTTTTTTCAGGCAAAGTTCTCTGATTCCTTAAATGAACCATTATGAAGTACTTAGAGGTGTAGCCAGAATTTTTGAATTGCATTCTAGCTTTCAGACTTTAGCACTCAATTATGTGGTATTTGGATACAGTACATCAGTGTGGCTTTTCACACTCAGGATGCAGTCAGAAATTTCAGATTTGCATACCAAGTTCCCATGCTGGCGATCCTTAACAAAATAGTTGTTCTTTGCTCTACTGTATGTATCTTAAATATATAATTAAAATGTAGCACATACACTAAAATTCTCATACTATAACTGCTAGGTGAACAATTAGTAACATAAAAAGTAAACACCATTGTTAGACAAAGCTGCCTTCTTTACTGGCTCACGTTTAACATTTTCATTTAATCTTTTTGTTTGAATTGAGAACTTAGCATCTCTGAGATACTCACTCTTTTTTCCCTTCAAAAATATTTTTACCAAGTGGCTTACATGGTTTGTAACTAACTGCACTTCAGACAGGAGTCAAATTGGGCCAGTGTGACAATAAATTGCCCAAGACAAGAGAGAGATTAATTGTATGAATTATGGCACTGAACACAACACTCTGTGATTGTTTATGTACAAGTGCAGGAAGTCCAGGATTATGCCAAATAGCTTCTCTGCCAGATGTTTGCTAGGTAGTCTAAGATATGAAACTATTGTTAGAGGAAGTGTTCTACACAGAAAATAGAAAAGTTATAATTAATGAATAATATGAGGTCTACACTTTCTTATGGCAATAGAATTGTGTCCACTTTGTCCACGTTAATGAAATTTCTGGAATGTATTTGATCTGCTTTGATAAAAATTAGACTACTTGAAATAAAAGTATTCTCAGATACAAATAAAAATTGACTTGTGGTTACTATGAAACACCATAGAAGGCATGCCTGAGCTTTAACATAGCGGTTAGCAGAGGGTTACTGCAGTAAGATGAAACTGATAAAAAAAAAAAATCAAATTAAGAGTAGCCTGGGTACTTTAAATTGCATAAGAGATGTTGCTGTATAAAGAAGTTGTTGAATAAAAATAAAGTACCTGTGTTTAATTTTCAGCTTTAAGACAATGCAACTTTTTGAAAAAGAAAAAAAAAAGAATTCTAAATAATTTAGTCTTTGGTTTCTGGCTTTGGGTAAACTACTGATAGCTGCCTATTTTTTCTTTAAATATTCCCTTCTACTGTACTAGTAATGTGTAAAGGTGCCTTCTGGAGTCTACAAATATGATGTCCGGTGGTCCATTTCTGTATAAACAGTAACTTCCATTTTGCATGGCCTTTCATGGAAAGAAATTTGTTCCTGGGTTATTTATTCAAGATATGGAGAATATTCAAGGTAGGAGGAAACCACTGAAAATGGATTAAATTATCAGACCAACACAGACAGGATGCCATATCACGAGAAATGGATTTACAGCACAGAGAGAGCTTGCAGTGCAGTTTCATTTGTATATTTTCAAGCCACTGAGTCTGAAACACTATTTTGTTTTAGTTATGTACAATATATTATTACAGATTTAAGAATTAATTAACTTGCAAAGATAGTATGCATATGTTTTAGTCAAATTAAACATAAGAAAACCATACATCATAAACTAAAGAGTGTCTTAATTCTGTGACTTTATTGTTTTACAATGTAAAGAAGCTGTCCCCCGGTACCAAAACATCCTGTAGCAGGGAGGTCTGAAATCTGAGGTACCAAGGGACCAATCCTGGGTACTGATTACATGACAGTGTTATACCATGCAATATGGAGCAACAAACACACATTGATTTTATACATTAAGCAGTGTATCTTGTGTTACCTCAGTAGGGAAATGCAGAGCATGTACAATTATTTACAGAATGTAATATAAGCATCCATTTTACTGTTTTAATTCTACAACATTGAGTTTGTGAAAGTTTAGCACTTCATTTCAGTTGTAAGTGAACTTAGGCATTCCCATTTAAGATAATTTCTGAACGTAGAGAGAGAGAGAGAGAGAGAGAGAGAGAGAGAGAAAGACCTACCTGGGTGTTACTGTAGAGATTTACTGCCCAAGAAAATGTCAAGGAAACTTGCCAGTAGTACAAAGTACTATAGTATGCTGCATAAAGGCAGCTGGGACAGCAAACAGTAATGCAATAATGAAGAGTGTCAACAGTTTCTACAGCACAAGAAACACGGCTTGTGTTAAGTAATGTACTTCAGAGTTATAATCAGAAATCAACTGAATAAAATAGGCTAATAAGCAAAATATTCAGAGCATTAAGTCTGTATATTAATCAATGTCATAAAAAGTTATGATTAAAATATATTTTGTAGAAATGCTCAATTTCGGATTCTTCATGTGTTTATTATGTTTTCCTTGTTCGGCATTATTGTATCCTAGTACCCCTCATAGATGCCCAGTAGCAAGGCCAGTCCAAATCCCAACACCTGGTGACATGTAAGAATATTAATGAATAGTCATGGAAATGTCCTCATCTGCCTCATGAATATTTATCAGGGATTTGGTATGTTGATTAAGGGAAATAAATCTTGAACTAAACATTGATTTTACTGACTTTTATGAAGACCCATTTCAAAACCTTGGACAGGCTATCATTTGTTTACTCTACCTCAATCCACTGGGCACTTGTTACCATTCAAAATTTGGGTAGACAGCACTGAGACCTCCATCAAAAGGCCTTCAAGCCTTTTTAAACCCCAGGTAGTGGAAAGAGACATTATTTATATTTTTAACATTTTTTATTTGTCCCATACCATAACCATGCAGATTATTTATAGGTGTGTTCTAAGAGTTTGTATTCTTAAACTATACAAAACCATAGATACAATTAAAATACCTTAACTAACTGACTAGTTGATAAATAAATGTTTAATCAATCAGTTGGTTTCATACCAAAGCTGTGCTGGGTGGAATGTCAGATGAGGGTTACTACCATTTGAAGCACAGGTGCTGGCAGTTAATACACATTTCTGTAAGCAGCCTGATACTATGCTGCTGTGCAAAACTGGTAGACTGCTATCATTTAGTCTCTAGGTCTCATGTCACCTACCAAATTATTCAGATACCACTACTTGTTGCACAAATGCTTTAAGGACTGATTACAGTAGCCACAATTACTTAGCTACAAAATATATATTACTCACTGATGAAAATAAATTAAGCATAATTTAAAACAGGTGGCAGCAGTGAACACACCTAACTATTGGTCTAAGAGACCCAGCCATGTACAGTGCCAGTTGGCATCATTCTCAACATTCCATTTCCAAAATGTGAAACGCTGGGGTCTCTCAGTTGTCCCAGATTTTGACTCAGATTTTAGCTCTGTCCGTCTTAATCCATTCTAAAACTGATGACTACTGCACTTAATAAATAATGACATTAAGTAATAGACTTCTGCTTCAGAAAATGTATGTTAATTTGCATTCTCTTATTCGACCAATGCCTCAAGTGAGTAGTAATCATATTTAAAAGTGTTCCTGATTATTTATGAATTTATCCCTGATTCTGGAGAGATTTATCCCTAATTGTTTATGGAAAAAATGTGCAAATGTGGAACACTTGTTAATGATTTTAGATAAGTTCACAGCATAGATAGAACCTATTCTTTCATACTTACAAAAATGCCAATTAATTAACATAACATAATATAATATAATATAATATAATATAATATAATATAATATAATATAATATAATATAATATAATATAATATAACATAACATAACATAATATAATATAATATAATATAATATAATATAACATAATATAATATAATATAATATAATATAATATAATATAATATAATATAATATTTAACATGAGTACTAACAAAATCTAAGAATGAATATGAAAAAAATCAATGTGGGATGGCATGAAACAAAGAATGGCATTATTGTATCCTAGCACCAACCAATGTATGCACGATGTCACTGACAAATATGCATGTCAGTCAATCATGCTTCAACTGCATATGATAGCAACCCCATTAGGCATGTCAGTAGAACAGACCACTCCCACTTCTGCACAGTCTGACCACGAGGGGTACTCAGATACAATTATGCCTCTTAATTCTATTTGCAGTGACATTTTTAAAAAATATAACAGGTGTTGTAAAAGCGTTCAGCTTGAATTGCTTATGTCAGAAAAAGTAAAAAAGTACGTTTAGCACAGGCAATGTTCCACTGCTATGTTAATGTGAGCAAACAAAGCTGAAACTTCCTTGCCTTGCAGTGTATGGTCATGGGGACCTGCTAAATCTAGCTCTATTTGTATAACTTGAGCACTAATCCAAGCCATCTTTTTTGGAGAGGGTTCCCCTGCGCCCTAGTGGCAGGAGTATGCAGTTAGAACTTGTCTGATTGAAGGGTGCTGGAACAGGGCTGAGTTTTGAGCTTTTTTATTGGGTAATTTGTTTAAATCAGTTTGCTCTTGTTTACTACTGTTAAAGTTAAGTGTGTATCTGTTCCCCTGTGTTAAATTGACCTAAACAGAGTTTAAATATCTTTATCATAGTCTGGTTATAGGTTTTGTTGTATCCAGATCTGTTTGTGTGATTCCTATGTTTCCTGCTACACCATCTTGTGTTGGCTGGGGCCTGCCTGCACTTAGTGGGAGTAAGTGAACTGGTTGGAACTGGTCTGGTATAAGGTGTTGCGCTAAGAGCTCAGGGATAAGGGTTGATTGGTCAGTTCCAGTGTTTTTTATTTTACTTTCATTTTTGTGGTATTTAAACCCTGCATCTGTGTGAGCTTATGCTTGTTTGCCCACTGCTCTGTTTTAACCCTTTGTGAGGTATCTCAGTTGCACTTTTTCCCTTACCAGCACTCCTGTGTAAATGAGGCCCTCACTTGCATCTACTGTATTTAGTTTATCGAGCCCTACTCACACCTACAGGTACTCTCCTCAGATAGTACCCACTCTACTATCTCTGACTTCTCTTCCACAGATTCTGACAACCATGGATGAACAATTTCCTATGGTTTCTTCTGCTAGTCTGTTTAATATGGGCATCCTAAGACAGTGTAGCAACTGCCTTATGTATATGGACAACCCTCTACTACTACCACCTAGGAACACAATATATAAGAGATGCAATTACATTAAGAACCTAGAATCCTTCCTGTCGCAGTCACAAGCCAGTACATCTAACACTGAGAAGGTTGTCTGCACAAACACCACAAATACCACACCTCTAACACCACGCACACCTTTATGACACACTCCTAAATATGCAGAGGTTCTCAACAAAAACATACCTAAGCAAAAGAGATCTCCGAAGCAAAAACACACACGCATATCACAACCGACAGCACCAAGCATCACACATCATATGCATCTGTGTCTCACAGCCTCTAAGGCCCAGCCACAAACCCAACATAGTAGTTATAGGAGACTCTATTGTGAGAGACACAGATGTGCCCCTCACCAGGCTAGACAAGGAGAAAGTCATGGTAAGATGCTTGTCAGGTGCTAGAATCTACCATATCATGCATGCACACAAGTCTCTTAACAACAGGCAACTGTTATGGCTCTTTCATAGTCCATGATGGTGTGAATGACTTGAGACATACCTCTCTGGACTATTTGAAGAGAGACCATGGAATAGAAACAATGAGAGGTAAAACCATGATGTAGTCCTTCTTCTGGTAATCAAAAATCCAATAGACAGGCACAATGTAAAAATCAAGACAAATTTATTCAGGATAGAATGAGCTTTTTTGAGTGGCTAGCTACGCTTCTTCAGATAAAATTGTACAAACTAACTTTCAAACTAGACTAAAATACTAACTTCACTAATTGGCAAACCCATTTCATTAATTATAATAGTTAAAAACAAAGACTGTTACTATATATATGAACAGGATAAAACTACACCTGCATCCAGAAAAATCGTTTCACTAAACGGACACACATACTTATGCTGCTAACAAAACTACATTTAAAGCAGCACCTTTTTTATATATACCTCCCTAATGAAGAAGAGAAAACACATAAACCTAACCTAAATATAAAATACATTTTCAAGAACATATATATATGTATTGCAGCTACTAACATCAGTATGTAACATCAATATGAGCATGTCTATTTGAAGAGAGACATGATTGAGCTCAGTGAATATCTTTCCCAGGCAGGTATGTCCCTAGCCTTAAGCAGCATCCTATCATCATGCAGAGTGAGGGTCTATATCATATGTTCGGAGTTTGAAAACTTCGAACGTTAAATAATCAAATTTAAATGTTCGAAGTTTCAGACATCGAACATATTACAAAAACAAAAAAAACCCCCAAAACTAACTGTTGTAGGCAGGGGGGCAAGCCACCCTGCACCCCCACACCCCCCGCTCTTTAACTAGACCAACTCAGAGACCGCACTACAGTGCAGTTAGGGAAATCTTCCCTTTACCGCGTTATAGTGCAGTCTTGGAGTTGGTATATTTAAAGAGCGGGGGGTGTGGGGAGTGCAGGAGGGGCTTGGCCCCCTCCTTACAACAGTCAGGTAAGTTCCCTTTCTTTTTTTTTTTTTTAATCATATGTTTGATGTTTGAAACTTCAAACATTTAAATTCAATTATTTAATGTTCTAAGTTTTCAAACTTCGAACATATGATCTAGACCCCAGAGTGATGCCTCAATACAAACAGAAAATGCTTGACTTTAACAACTGAATTAGTTTCTGGTGTCATTCCAAGGGGGTCCAGTACATGACAGTCTGGGAGGGCATTATTGACAGACCATGATGCTTTGCCAGAGATGGTCTTCATCTGTCTCCCCTGGGATTCAGGCTTCTGGCAAAAGCTCTTGCATCCCCCACAGTGCTTTTTTAGGCAAAGTCATGAGCACAATATTACCAACGTGAAAAATTCTTCTAAATGAAATTTAAAGATCATACTGCTAAACGCTAGGAGTCATAGCATGAAACTGCACTCATTGCAAGCATTCCTTGCCCTGGAGGATGCTGACATTTGTGCAGTCACTGAAACCTTGTTCAAAGCTGTGGAGAGCACCCCATCCTTACCAGGTTACTCATCCTACCATACTTTCAGACCCCAAATGGAAGGCTACAAAGCCAAAGGAGGTGGACTTTCAATATTTATCAAAGACACATACACCTCCAGGCTGGTCAAACGATATGACATACAGAAGACACTCCAAGTGCAGTTAACTGTTGACAAAACACTTATTCAAATCATAGCTAGCTATATACCCCCGAACATGACTCAGGACACCCACTCCACCTGTCTGGACTTACATGAATCCATCAAGATTCAACCATCTACCCTGATCCTGGGTGACTTTAACTACCCAACATAGAGTGGAAGTCCTATTCTAGCCTAAACATGAATGCCCAGAGATTCCTCAACTTTGTCAATGCCAATGCACTGGATCAGCTGGTCAACACCCCTATGAGAGGTGAAAATAGCCTGGAGCTGGTCCTAACCAACATGAGTAGCCACTGTAGCACCCCTACAGTGTCATCCTCCTTGGAAAGATCCGACCATAAAGCGATCACTTTTAAAGTCACCATCTCCCTTCACCCCCCCCCCCTTCTCAGGGTGAAACAAAAAAAACTTTTCCAAAGCTGACTACAATCTCCTCAGAGCAAGTATAAGTAGCTTCACAGCCACTGACCCTTCAGTTGGAACTAGCACTAAGGTCCAAACCTACACCAAAAAACTATATGAGCACCTACATAGCTGTATGTACTCAGCAATATCTGACAAGACCAAATCATCTTCCTCAAGGAAGAGTAAACCTGTCTGGTAGACAGCAGCAATAAACAAACTCTATCATAAAAGTTGCAAATTGCTGTCCAGGACCAAGAAGGAGCAGATGATTAGATGGAAGCAATCTCTCCTTTGTCTGAATAAGTAAATAATGTCACTGGTGTAATCCTCTAAGGCTAACTTCGAGTCCAAATTGGCCACATCCACTAAGGGCAATCGCAAGACCTTCTTCACATACATCCGCAATCACAAAGGTAACACCCAAATCTGCTCTGAACTGGTGATCAATAACACCACATACACAAATGCCATAGATATAGCCAACCTGCTGGCAGACAGCTTCAGTGAAAACTTCACCCCGTCCCCCATCAGTAAACCAGGACATTCCCAGCACCTGTCCCCCTTCCCTTATCACCAGGGACCAGGTCTTCAATGTGCTCTCAAAGGCAAAAAATAAAGTCTCTTCTGGACCCGATAACATCCGTGGCTGTATCCTACATGAACACAGGCATGAGCTCTCAAAATAGGGGAAGCCACCTCTAGTAGTAGACTCGCAATGATTGGTGTACTCCAATAATCGGTCTTGGGGCCTCTACAGTTTGGGATATACTTTTCTGAGGTGCAAGCCAAAACCAATGGTTGAACTGACCAAGTTTGCAGATTACTACAAGCTGGGAGCTGTCTTAAATTCCACTAGTGATGTGAACATCCTCCAAGAAGGCCTTACTCAAACTAATGACTGGTGTCAGAAGCATGGCCTCAAACTGAATGCCAAGAAATGCATCATTAACCCTTTTGGGGAAAGTGGCATCCCCACTAATTATCACATTAATAACAATGCACTAAGCATGCAGTCAGTCGTGAGGGACTTGGGCACCCAGGTTGATAGCAGCCTGACTTTTGACCACCACGTTGCCTCAGTTGTATGGAAGGCTTTCTCCATGGCCCACCTCATAAACAAGGGTATTTCATCCAGGAACAAGGAGGCCATAACATCCCTGCACTCCTCCCTTATCAGATTCATTACTGAGTACCATTCCCCATCAACATGTACCTTGTCAAGCACATGCAGCAGCTGGAGAGACCACAGAGGTTCTGGACCAGGAAAATGCAGGGTCTCAAACACCTATCCTATACAGATAGGCTAAAAGCCCTGTCCCTCTACTCAGTCTCATACAGACTGCTCAGAGGTGACCTGTGTCTGGCATACAAGGCCATCTCAGACCCAGCCTTGATGGAGTTGCTGCATATCCGTAAGTCAAACTCCACTCATCCAACCCGCATGCAGGGCCTCACCTTGGTCTGTGACATTAATAGAACTTGTTGGCAGGATAGATTTGTGTCCTAAAGACTCCCTCATCTGTGGAATAGACTCCCTCTCCATGTTAAGCAGAGTACCGCTCTAGCCATCTTTAAGATGAACCTGGACAACTGGATGAGAAACAGAAATGCAGCCTTGGGATTCCACCTGTGTCCCTGCTGGACAGGGGAAAAAGGTGCTGACTTTAGGGGATCATGGGCAAAATTCTTGGCTAGGCTTATAAGGGCCTCTGGGCTAATAGCCTAGTATCATCCTATGAACTTATGAAACTATAAGCTACTGTCACTAAGATAATCTGTGAACAAGAAAGACGATATATATATATATATATATATATATATATATATATATATATATATATATCTGCATTAGTGTGATCACAGTAGTTGATCACAGTAGTTTATCACTGGAGAATTTAAGAAGCAAAATAATTACTTAGAGCTTTAAGAGCCTATATTAATTAATGTCCTAGAAATTTTCAATAAACAATTACAGTATACAAACACTGCCTTGCAATTTATCCTGATTTTATTTTTCTTGTATCCCTTATTTTGTTGATAGCAGTGTTTTAAAAAGAGATGCTGAAGAAAAGAAAAACAATGTCAATCATCATTGTGATTGACATGACCTAGAAGCTTATTACTGCAGAATTTAGCAAGCAAAATAACTATTTAGAGCTCTTAGCGTGCTATTAATCAATACCCTACAAAATTATAACCAACACCCGTGTTGTACCAATGTTGTCTTACAATACTTCTTGTATTTATTTTTAATTTTTTTTATTTGTGTGAGTGTTATTGTGTAGGAAGCAGTGTTTAAAAAATAGTTACAGAAGGGAAAAACTGTTTCTAACTCGTCAGTTATGTCAGAAAATATAAAATAATAAATATTTTATGACAGTCTTCAGGCAGCAACACAGTTCAGGCATTTTTCTCAAATGAACAAATTTACCCAAGCTATACAAAAACATTCCAGATTTGCAGTTAAGGACTATGGGGATGTTTTATGTTTGTATAATTTCAGTGGGTCTGATATAGGTGCTGACTTGCTAGTAGCTTGCAACACACTCGCTGCCACTTGCTCTAAAAGACAAGTGCTCGAACTCCCACTAACTTGATTTCCCGTGACTACGTAGCTCTCCCAACATTCTATCTTACAGCACTATATAACCCTTCCAGAATCCTAACTCTATTCCTAAAAATCTCTTCCTGCTTTTAAACCAAAAATCCCACTCCTGCTCCCTAACGCTAAGACTCTCTTTTTGCTCTATGGTGGTAGGAAAATCATTCTATGTTGTACAACTTTTAAGCAAGGGTATGGCATATAGGTCTGAAGATGTAATTGTTCCACTATAATTGCCCTCATCAGACCAACCATTGAGTACAATGCCCCCTCAATATGTACCTGATTATGCATATGCAACAACTGGAGCATCCACTTAAAGTCCTCACAAAAAGAATGCAGGGCATAAACAACATGTTCTACATGGACAGCCGCAAAACCCTGTCCCTGAACTTGCTATCCTATAGGCTGCTGAGAGATGATTTATGCCTGCCTTATAAACATCTTCTGACCCTGCTCTGATGGATCTATTACACATTAGGAAAACAAATAGCATTAAAATTACCCAATCTGGGGACCTGAACTTCACCTACAGCATAAATAGGACATGACAGAGGGACAGGTATGTTTCTCAGAGACTACCCTTTCAGTGGAATAGGCCTCTCATCCATGTCAAGCAGAGCTTTTTCCCTAACCCAATTCAGGTGTCCCTTGGACCAGTGGATGGAGAATCTGAAATTTACCCTTGGTCTGGCACCTATGTCTTTAATAGATACAGGCAACCTATAAATGCTTGACCATCCAAAGCCAAGCTTACATATACTCCATGAAACAACCCTAGAGTATCCACTGCCAGATATATTTGTGAAGCAAGGCTAGGCTTACAAAGGCCCCAGTGGTTGATAGCCTAATAATCACCTATGAACCTATGAAATGTAACTCAAAGTACAGCAATAAGAGGGAAAACAAATCATGCACTGGACTTCAACCTCAAACCCTTCTTGCTTGTATATACTAGCCTGATAGCTGCAAACAATGGGGGAATCAGTGAAAAAACAAAGCAAACTTGCAGAGCACAATATAAGTCAATGCGGTTTTCTGCAGCTTTGATGAAAATGACTGACAGCCGTATTAATGTAACACAAAAGTAATAGGATGTACTTTGTACAAGTGCTGTCTTGCAATTCTTCCTGTTTTTTTATTCCTCTTGTTTTGTCAGTAGTGATGTTTTTAAAAAGAGAGTTGCCGAGAAAAAAACAACTTCCAATTCAATATACTTATGCCAGAAAACACAAAATAATAATTATACTATGATAAATTTTTAATAATCTGAAACATGAATGTCAGTTTTACAAAAAGGTATGTGTGCTCATTATATATTGAGCATTACTAAGAAAAAGCAGATCAGTAGCCATGACAAAGTACAAAACAGAGTGGCTACTTTAAAACAGAGTGGCTACCTTTTAGTGATCATGTGCTACTTGTACTTTAGTAAGAGAAAGCAGATCAGTAGCCACTACAAAGTACAAAACAGAATGGCTACCTTTTAGTGATTATGTGCTACTTGTAACTTAGTAAGAAAAAGCAGATCAGTAGCCACTACAAAGCACAAAACAGAATGGCTACTTTAAAAGAGGGGCTACATTTAAATAAAAACACAGAGCTACTATTTCCCCCCTCCAGCTATAAATTATATGTAGCTGGAGGGGGAAATAATGGCTCTATTTTTTATTTAAAGGTAGCCACTCTGTTTTGTATTTTGCAGTGGCTACTCATCCGCTTTCTCTTACTAAGGTACAAGTAGTACAATAATCACTAAACTGTCACAACCTTCAAAATTTAAAAAAACTGTAAGTACTTCATAACTTTTTGTAAAAGCGAAGTTAACCAAAAAGTTATCATATTCCAATAATAGGTGCACCACATGTCATTGCAAAGGATTACTGACAGACTTTGCTTAAGCAGTAAATCTCAGAATTGAATACTTTTATTTCCTCATTTAAAAACCAACACGTAGTAGTTATCAGCTGTATCCTTATTAATCCAAACTTGCTTGGTACACTTCCATGTTAGACCTAATAAATTACAACATAATATGTACCTGAACCAGCAGGTGTAAAACTCCAAAGGTTTATTAAAATCATCAAACACAATTTAAAAAAATTACAAACAGCTGCCTTAATTGAACCCACTGACATACCTTCACATTTAAAGTTGTATTACATTAAAAGCATAAATAAATGTCCACTTAGTGTAGACAGGGTGTTAAACATAAAAAAGTTTTCAAAAGGGAAACATGAACTTGATAAGTAACCAGAAATGTCTCTAGAGGGTGTTAAAACATAAAAAGTTTCAAAAAAGAAAACATGAACTTGAAAGTAAAGTGAGATTCATGAACCTAATCAAGTGTAAATACTGTTTGTTTCCTTAAAATACATTTTAGCAAACAACTTTTCATAGGGTAAAAAAAAACTCATACAGAATCTTGTGGTTAAAAATAAAATAAAATGAAGTAATGCTTGCAACTAAGTATATACAAATATAATATCCATTCTTAACAGAAAGGTAGTAAGTAGGGTTACATCTCTAATGCATAATGAAGAATCAATAATAAATGAATAAATAAAAATGTTATTTCTAATGTTAAATAAAGTATATGAAAAAGAATTTTTTAAATGTTTTCACAAGATGGTACTTCATTCAAGAACCATGCAGGTACTAAGCATGAAAAAAGCGGATAGCCAAACAAAAAATAAAAATCATCTGCAAATGAGTTTGTACTGTGTGAAAAAAAGATAATATATAAAGTAGCAGAAGACAAAAGAAAGAAGAAAATGCAACACCTAAGTAAATCCACAGCTGTTGGTGTTCAATAGTCAGACCACAATGCAGAACCTGACAAAAATAAGACATACAAATAAAATAATAAAATAAAATAAAAAGAAAACCAATGTTTCTCAAGTTAAACATTTGTGAATTAAGGTTTAAAAACCAGACTTGAGGTTTAAGTAATGATGAAAGAAGTCTTATCTTAGCAGGTTTCTTAACTTTAAAACACAAGTCTTCATCTGTAAGTACCTGGTCTAACCATTTTTTCCCCAAGAGAAGTACAATAAAAAAAGTTTCATTACTTCTTTTTCATTAGAAGCTAAATATATTAGCAATGTACTTAGAAAGAATTGGCAGTTGTTATCTTTTGAAAAAGAACTCACGGAGAAAATAGGGGACAAACCTGTTATCATTTTTAGAAAGGGCAGAAACCTCAAAAACATTATGGAAAGACCTTCAATAAACCATACTAGAACTATAGGCACATACAAATGTGAGACATGCAACTATTGTAAATTTATATCTACAGGGTCCACATGTATAGTGAAAGGGTCATTACAATTGTAACTCAAAATCAGTGGTGTATTTAGCTGTGTGCCAGTCATGCCCTGCCTTTTATATAGGGAAGACTGACAGAAAACTTAAAGAGAGAATTCATTAGGAAGAAAAGCAAGACTAATGCCCTTGCAAGACATTGTAATAACAACCCTTCTCACGCTTTCCTTTTTAAAGTTATAGACCAGGTACTTACAGATGGGACCCCAACAATTGTTATTAGAAAAAAAGGAACTCATTTGGCAACTTAAAATGAACTCTTACACGACACCAGGGTTGAATGTAGTTACTTCTTTGACTTGTGTTTTAAAGTTAAGAAACCTGCTAAGATAAGACTTCTTTCATCATTACTTAAACCTCAAGTCTGGTTTTTAAACCTTAATTCACAAATGTTTAACTTGAGAAACATTGGTTTTCTGACCTCTGTAGGCTACTTTGACCCATACCTTATTTTATTTTATTTTATTATTTTTATTTGTATTTTCATTTTTTGTATGTTTTATTTTGTCAGGTTCTTATTTTGAAGTGCTATGTTTACCTATTGTTAGTGTCATTGAACACCAACAGCTGTGGATTTACTTAGGTGTTGCATTTCTTCTTTTTTTTTTCTTCTGCCTTTTTATTTATTATCTTTTTCTTTTTACAGTACAAACTCATTTGTTTTCATTTGTTTGGCTATCCGCCTTTTTCAGATGCTTAGTACCCTGCATGGTTCTAATGAAGTACCATCTTGTTGTTTGTTTTGATTTAGACGTGTCTTCCATGCAATGCTTGCCATATTTTCTGAAACAGCTGCATTTTGACTTGTTTAAAAATTCTTTTCATATATTCTGTGTTAGATTTTTACACAGAAATAAACGTATTCGGTTATTTAACATTAGAAATAACATTTCTTTTATTAGAAATTATTCATTTATTATTGATTCTTCATTATGCATTAGAGATGTGTACTTACTACCTTTCTGTTAAGGAATGGATATTATATTTGTATATATTTAACCACAAGATTCTGTATGAGTTTTGTTTTACCCTATGAAAGTTTTTTTTAAAATGTATTTTAAGGAAACAAAACATATTTAATTTTTGATTAGGTTCATGAATCTTCACTTTTTTATGTTTAACATTTGGGTTTTAAATTGTGTTTGATGATTTTTCCTTTGTCTGAAGAAGTCTTCCTACTAAGGGAGACAAAAAAGTTTTTTTACTTACATTTTAAATAAACTTTGAGTTTTACTTTGGTTTGTTTTTTGACAGTTTGTTTTTCTTCAGTTTTGGAATAATATGTACCTGGACAAGACAGCATGCTGTGACCTTGTACTCATGCAAATATTAGATTTTTCACCAGCATAAAGCACAAATACCATAACCTGCAAGGTTATTATGCCTTCCACACATTTAGACCAGCTACTTCACAGCCAGGGACTAAAAGCGGAGGTGTCATTATTTATATAAAAAATAAATATACTTCAAGGCTGGTCAAACAGGACAATGCACTTGAGTTGCTCCGTGTTCAAATCACCATAGGAAAAATCCAGTACCACTTCCTTGCAAGCTATAGGTCCCCCTCTATGACCCAGGAAACCCATACCATGTATTTAAACTTATTAGAAACACTAACCATCCAACCCAATACCACATTCATGGATGACTTTAATTACCCCACTATTAACTGGGAATCCTATATGACACCAAATATACAGGTACAGAGATTCCTGGATTTTGTAAACACAAACGCCCTGGACCAGATAGTCAATACACCAACCAGGAGTGCAACCATACTGGATCTGGTCCTTACTAATATGGGAGAGTGCTGCACACCCACTACTGCAATATCTACCCTGGTAAGATTAGACCACAAATTGGTCTCCTTTGAAGTAAAAATAAAACCTGGACTGTCAGCTAAACCTGGAATATTCAGGAACTACTCTAAGGCTAACCTCCTGCTTTTAACTGATAACCTAGCAAAATTTCAAGCCACCCCTAAACCCTGAAAATACTGCAACCTTGTACAAGCATGTTAATAGCTGCATAGAGGTAGCTGCACCCACTAGGAAGAATCATAGAACTAACTCAAGAACAAGCCACTCCGGTGGAATCACAAAATCAACAGGCTGCATAACAGAAAGAAAAAATCATGGCAAAACTTAGGAGGTGCAGCACCCAGACGATAAAAGCACTCTCATCAAACTAAACAAACAACTCAGAGGACAAATCAAGTCTACTAAAGGCAGATTTGAGGTAAGTTTGGCATCCCAGACCAAAAACAACCACAAAGCATTTTTTAACTATCTCTGCAACCTCAAAGGCAATGCACAATTGTGTGCAGAGTTCATTGTAAATGGAGCCACCTATACTGAGCCAGAAGATATAGCAAACCTCTTGGCTGATAAATTAAGCTCCAGCTTTATCCATCTATCCCCTTAACCTAATCTCAGGAAATACCATCAAATATAACTCTCCCTACTAACACAAGGGAACAGGTTCTTAATGCTCTCTCTAAGACCAAGAACACTGCTTTGATGGGCTCAGACAATATCCCAGGATGCCTTGTAAATAGCATGAAACATGACCTATCAAGGCCTCTGGAAGTACTATTTATTTATGTAAAATGCTGAGCCTCCAAACAGGCTTCGTGCCTCATGAGTGGAGAACAGCAACAGCCATCCCTCTGCACAAAGGTGGGCCATCTACAGACCCTGCAAACTACACACCCATAAGTCTCACTAGTCTTATATGTAAAGCCATGGAAAGAATTATCATGGAAATGATCAATAGAAATACAGTAAACTTCCTGACACTGGACCCAGCCTAGTTTGGTTTCGTCAAGGGCAGATCATGCCTGCTCAACCTGGTGGACTTCTTTGAGAAGGTAACCAAAGCAATGGATGAGGGAAAAATCATTCACACTGCCTACCTTGACTTGGCCAAGGCATTTGACACAATACCCCACTCAGGCATTGTTGACAAATTCAAGAGGTTAGGTACAAACCCATATGTCACCCGGTGGATAGATAACTGGCTGACAGACAGGACCCAGGAAATTAGAACTGGGGAGTCCACCTCTACAAAGAAGCTAGTCACACGTGGAGTTCCTCAGGGATCTGTCCTTGGACTGCTGCTTTTTGGCATTTACTTCTCTGATGTCAAGGCCAATGTCAGTGGTTTCTGGCTGACTAAGTTTGCAGATGATTGTAAATTAGGAGCTGTCATTGAATCTCATACTGACACAAATGTTCTCCAGGAAGGGCTGACACAGACAAACAATTGGTGTCAGAGCCATGGACTAAAATTAAACACCAAGAAATGCATAATAGTATCCTTTGGGAAGTCATCCATCCCTGGTAACTATCATATTGACAACACACCCCATAGAGTTGACCCAGTAGTCATGGACACACACAGATAGTAATCTAGCCTTTGACCATCACATGTCTACAGTAGTGAGGAAATCATTCTATGTTGCGCAACTTACAATCAAAGGTATGGCATCTAAGTCCAAGGAAGTCAATGTTCCACTGTTTTCGGCATTCATCACACCTATCATTGAGAACAATGCCCCTTTGGTATGTACCTAACCAGGCATATCCAACAACTGGAACATCCACAGAGGTTCCTCACTAAAAGAATACAGGGCATAAGTAAAGTACCCTATGCAGACCACCTCAATGCCCTATCCCTGTATTCTGTCTCCTACAGGCTTTTGAGGTAGGATCTATGTCTGGCATACAGGGCATTGTCAGACTCCACTCTGATGGACCTCCAGCATATCCACAAAACAAACAGCACCAGAATTACCCATTCTAAAGACTTAAACCATGTATGCAATATAAATAGGACCTGCTATAGAGACAGGTATGTATCCCAGAGACTATCCCATCAGTGGAACAGGCTCCCTATCCATGCAAAGCAGAGTTCCTCCCTAACCCAATTCAAGTGCAACTTGAACAATTTGATTTGGAACAGGAAATTCATCCCTGGTGTGACACCTATGTCTCTAATGGACACAGGCAACCTGTAAGTGGTTCATCTCCCAGGCCCTTGCTTGTAAATGTTTCATCTCCCAAACCCCTGCTTACACTTATCAAGGGTATCAGAACTTGTCAGTGATTTGGGGTGCATGGCTAGCCTTAAAAAGGCCCTTGTGGTCATTAGCCTAGTAAACACCTATGAACCTGCAATACATCAACTGTCTACTTCCTGCATTAGTAAAAATACTTACAAAAATGCTTCCTATAGTACAAATCAGTGTCACAACAGCTACAGTTATATATACTGGGCAACAGTGTCACAGATATCTAGATTTACTTACAGCGCATCCCAAAGAGTTTCTTGAAACTCTCATCATTGGAGGTGAAAAAAT